>NW_008612908.1:0-6401 GCF_000691845.1 Merops nubicus
AAATATATCTATATATATATATACATATGTGTGTATGTGTCCATATTTTAGCTCCAGGAAGGCCAGGAGTGAGAACCCCCTGGTTTTGACTTTTCCAGCTCCGTGCTGCTCAGCTGGATCTCCACACAGTGGTGGTGCAAAGGGAGCTGCAGGAGATTTTTCTGAGTTATCTGGGAGCTGCTTTGATTTTCCTTTTCATAATCCCCTGTTATGAATGTGTCAACAGGCCATTCCCAGGCTGAGCCCCCTGATGTTAACCCAGTGATGTTAACACCTCAAAATCTAAGTTTCTCAGCAGGAACATAGTTTAAGACCTTAGGAAGCTTCTTAGTAGATTCCCAGCTTCTGCTGGTGCCTTTAAAGAGAAAAAAACACCCAAACAATACCAAACTGATTTAAATCTTTTCCTTTCCTTCTTGCAGGAAAAAGTCAGCATCAAAAAAAACCCAAACCTAAACCAGTGATGCATGAGGCACTGAAAAATGTGTTGGATTTATTTTAATCAGGGGAGTACAGTGGGGAAGGAAACATCTCTGGGAGGACACAGGAACACAGCAGCTCCTTCTGCATGTGGCAGGACTCTGCTGTGCAATTCAGGAGCCTCAGAACATCTGCTGGAGAGCAGAATGACTATGACCACCAAAAGTACAGCATCTGCTGAAGCACTAGAAATATTTCTGTTATTAAGGCCATAATTAGACCACAGTCAAATAAAGACATGAAGAGAGAAGTTCCAGGATGTCAAATTCCTTCTTTATATGTTCTTTCTGTAAGTTCTGCTAATATAAACTGCTTGGGGGGGTTGGAAACTCTGTTTGCATTAGACACACTTCATTTTATACTGAAATACAGGCAACTTTTTTTCCAGTGTATTTTATATAAGTTTTTTGCAGCCCATAAGGGAAATTCAGGCAACTCAGCTGGAGTAGACAGCTGACAGGTTTGCATTTCACAGATAGGTAAATAAGGCAGAGGGGAAGGTAAAGGCAAAAAAAAAGTCTTCTGAATCATGGAATGGTTTGGACTGGAAGGGACCTTCAAGATCATCCAGTTCCACCCCCCTGCCACGGGCAGGGACACCTCCCACTAGAGCAGGTTGCTCCAAGTCCCATCCAACCTGGTCTGGAACACCTCCAGGGATGGAGCATCCACAGCTTCCCTGGGCAGCCTGGGCCAGGGTCTCACCACCCTCCTAGTGAAGAACTTCTTCCTTTACATCTAATCTAACTCTGCCCTCTTCCAGTTTGAAACCATCACCCCTCATCCTATCACTATAAGCCCCCATAAAAAGTCCTTCCCCAGCTTCCTTGTAGGCCCCCTTCAGATACTGGAAGGTTACCAGAAGGTCTCCCCAGAGCCTTCTCTTCTCCAGGCTGCAGGACCCCAACTCTCTCAGCCTGTCCTCACAGCAGAGGGGTTCCAGCCCTCAGATCATCTCCATGGCCTCCTCTGGACCTGCTCCAACAGGTCCACATCCCTCTTGTGCTGGGGTCTCCAGAGCTGGATGGAGTGTGTCAACCACAGCACACACTTGGCTTTCTCAAAGCCATGCTTACCTTTGGTGTATAAGAAAATCTCAGCTTGAAATGCAAATAGCTCAATATCAACAAGTTTTGGTGAACAAAAGCAAGATAATAGGGTTTTTTTCTGCCCTACACATCTGTTCATTAGAGCTGCCTCCCAGACTGCTACAGCTGCCCACGTTTTAAAAGAACAACAAACTCTTCACACAATATTTACAAGAGGAATTAGCAGCAGAATGCACACAAATAAACTTCACTTTGAAATATTTTGACAGTAAAATGCATTTAGCAAATTTTAATTATCCTTCTAAGCAACCAGGAAAACACAGGTGGTGATTCCAGTGACACAGGGAAGAACAAAGTAGCCTGACTTGGGGAAAAACAGAATATTCTATCATAAATTTTGCCTCCTTTTCAGTGTGATGGTGAATTGGTTATTTTGGTACCTCTCAAATCAGTTTTAGAGTCAGGCAATCAGGGGTCCTTGTGCATGACCTGCTTATTATAACTGAGCACTGAAAAACTTGCCTGATTTTATTAAACCCCCTTTTCCCTGCCCTTTTGCCCTTGTTAGCTCCTGACTGTGTGGGTTATACCTTCATTATTATGTTCAGATGAGCTTTAAAAATTGAAAATATCTCTATTAAAATCCTAGAAGAGGTGATTTTGGTTTAAAGAGCTCATGATTGCCTTTAAAAACATTTTTTTCTAAGCTGGATTTCACAAGCTGTGGGCTCTCCAACAGCCTTGCAACCCCCAGTGCAAATCGTGCCACTTGTCCTGCATATTTTTATGCTGGGTTTTTTTTTTACCTTCAGCCAGAGGATTCAATCATGGGAAACCACTGAACTTGTCAAGTGGGGTTTGAGAAATAAAATTTTGAAGAGGAAAGGAGTGCAAACATTCCTGGATCCTCTCTCCTCCCTCTCCTGTTTCCTTGCCTTGGGGCACATGTTCCTTCCCTGCATTTTACACAGTCCTCCTTGCTAGGAAGAAAATAATTATTTGGGGTTGCATGGGCCCCTCCAAACCCCAGTGCCAGTAGGGTTTGTACACTGGGGTTACCCAGCTCTGGGCTCTTATCTGAGCCCTGCACTGCTGGGATGCACCGTGGCAAGAGGGGGCAGCCCTGTGGCTCTGTAAATGCCTCCAAAAATTTTAACAGCATTTGACAAGAAAAATAAAAATATCATTTACTAATCATACTACCCAAAACAAAGGAACTCCAAAATTGAGATTGCTGAGTGAAAACAAGCCTCTGAAACTCTGAATTTGCTTTTAAAAATTATTCATTAGAACCATCGCCACGAGATTTTGAGCGTGCAAAAGCAGAAGGAGTAAGAAAAAGGGATCTGAATGTCATGCAGAGAAAGAAAACATCCAGAAATGGAGTAGATAAATAAGTAATTTATAACCTTTCATGGTTCAGAAACTAAGCATCACATAAACTGCTGGTAGGCAGGAAGACATCTTATTAAGTAAATTATTCCCGTGACCTCTTGGTATCTCCCAACCATCCAGTTTCTGACCCGTGCTTCTCTGCAATTCCCCATTCAGCTGGCACTTTCCTTAGAGAAAATTGTTGAGGGGACCTGTTCCTCACACAGACACATCTGAGACTTGCAGGCAGAGCGTGAGCCCGGGTCCATCAGAGGCATTAAACATAGATGGAAATCATTAGGAAGAGAAAATAAGTCTCCTTCTGTGCCACGACCATTAGCAATGACAATAAATAAAGGAGAAGAAATAAACAGCTATATAAAGTTAAAGGGAACTGTTGCTACATGAAACACTTTCCAGAGTTCTCCCCGTGCCCCAAGTGGGTCCTTTCATGTATTGAAGTATTTTCTTTCTTCTGGAGAGCTTCGTAGCCAAATTAGTGCTGGAAATGGAACTGTGAGACCTGGAGCGCTGGCACCAAGTGTTCATTAATAAGGAATCTGTTGCTTTTAATGACTTATAATCACTCATTTTAGTATATACAATTATAAAAGGAGGAAAACAAAGCCCTGGCACCTGCCACTCGCTATTCCTGGCATCCCTTGAGGATCGTATAAAGTCTGTCTGGAGATCAATGCAATTTGAAACAAATAGAATCATTTGGGTCAAAAAAAAAAGACTTTTAAGATCATCAAGTCCAAGTCTTCCCCCAGCACTGTCAGGTCACCACTAAATTATGTCCCTGAGTACCACATCTCCATGGCTTGGAAACCCCTCCAGGGGTGGGGACTCCACCACTGCCCTGGGCAGCCTGGCACAGCCCTGGGCAACCCCCCAGGGCAAGAAATTGTTCCTCAGGTCCCACCTCAACCTCCCCTGGGGCAACTTGAGGCCGTTTCCTCTTGTCCTGTCCCTTGTCCCTTGGGAGCAGAGCCCGACCCCCCCCTGGCTCCAGGCTCCTGTCAGGAGCTGTGCAGAGCCAGAAGGTCTCCCCTGAGCTTCCTTTGCTCCAGGCTCAGCACCCCCAGCTCCCTCAGCTGCTCCTCGTTCTCTAGACTCTTCACCAGCTTCGTTGCTCTTCTTTGGACACACTCCAGGAAGCCCAGTGTCTTTAGCATAGTGAAGGGCCCAAAACTGACCCCAGGATTCAAGGTATGGCCTCACCAGTTTGTAGCTCACCATGGTCATCCCCTGAGCAGGCAGATGAAATCCCCAGAGAGGCTGCAGGTGAAGACAGCTGGTACAAAACCAAACCTATCACAGTGGCTTGGGAGAAATAACATCCTTGGTGGCAAGATCCACGCTGGGGTGAAGCAGCTCTGATTTGTTATGGCCCCAGACCTGCAATCCTGAATTCCATCAACAGAGCTGGACCACCACACACAAGCTGAGGGGTGATACCCAGCCCAGCTCATCCCCATGTGTATTTGTGCACCTCACCAACACATATGGACAGGGAGCACAGGGCTGGTGCAAAGCCCCTGAGCTCAGGGAGGATCCTCCCATCCACCTCCATGTGCTTCAGCAGAACGTGGCAGCTCCCTCATTAAAACTGGGCCAGCACAACTCTCTTCCCTACCATGGCCTCTTGGATGAGGTTTGGAAAACAGGTTCTTAGTCTAGGGGGACAAAGGGAAGGAAGGAGGGGACAAATGTATAAATTCTTCTCAAATCCTTTCTTCACCTACTGTTATTAAAGAGTTAGCAGAAACTTGGATTTTCAAAATTGGCTTTGAAGAACAGCTCAAGCAATGAAGCTGGTTCATTTTCTCAGCTATAGTTTTGCATTTCTCTAATGAGCTTCCAGTTCCTGCAGCCTGGAATCTGCATCCTGGACTCAGGAGGACATTTCCACCTCAAAGCATCACGTGAAGCACAGTGGGACACCCCACCCAGCAGCTCAGTGGGATCAGGGTGTAGGTGCCCCCATTGCTGCAGGATGCTCTGGCATCCAAGCCTCATCCTGCAACATTTCTACAACTCTGACACCTCTCTGAACACAAACTTTCCCTCACCACATCTGAGAAATTTTCTAGACAAGTTGTGATCTCCAGGGCTCACCCTGCCTGACTTCACTGTGATGAGCTAGCACAGAGTCCATTTATCTTCTCAAAGACTTCAAGATCTGCAAGTGAATGACATGCCTGATATCTGTAAAGGGCATTCAGCACATACTTCTCACTCTTGTTACACCAGAAAATTCTCATTTGCCTCCCAAATAGTTGAGGTTATTTTTGATAACACATGTCCTCCTGTTGTGTTATAGTCTCTTACTGATTTTTTGTTTGTAAACTAAACAGACTCTACCTAGTAATTAAATAGGAGGTGATAAAATCCACTCCATATTAAAAGCTACACAAAAAAAAAAGACCAAAATAATGCTGAGGTTGAGAAGTTTCTAATTAAATAGATGATGAGAATCCCCCACCACACACTCACACGTATCTTCTTCCTACCAGAGCTCCTGGCTACTGGAACCTGCCTGGACTCCTGGCACATCACTCCCTGTACCTGGGCACACAGGGTTAGGAGGTGCCAGAGGGACAAACTCTGGTCCATGCACCCTGTTTGTGGGGTTGGGTCTTGGGTAGTTCCAGGTGCCTTGCCCAGCTCTACCTGCTTTGGCAGGACATGCACCTTTCCCCTTCCTTTCTACACCATTCTACCCTTCAGGCTCGGGTGGGACATTTTCCCCCAGGCCACCTGGGTGTCCCCTTGTCAGTGACCACACACAGAGGTTTTTCCCAGGAGTGTTGTGATGCAAGATGTTGTGTTCACTATTATCTGCAAGGCAGCAGGAGAATACAATGGAGGAGAAAGGGCAATTCCACAGGGCAGCCGTGGCTGGCAGAAGATATCCTAAGGCACAGTGGAATTTGAGAATGATTTAGTAACATCAGAATTATGAAGCTGGGGAAGGGAGACAAAAAAAAAAAAACCCAAACCAACAAAACAAGCTGCTCTTTTGTCCTCCTATTCCTTTCCTTGGCTTACATGCCTGAGATAACGACTGTTCCTCCTGGGGTAGGAAAGTTGGGAGTTGTGGAGCCTGGGGAGTGATGTGGCAGAGAGAGAGAGAAGAAGGAATATTCCCAACTCTTCCTTCCAGCACTGGCAGCCCAAAGCTGTTGTTTCTCTGAGGATCTGCCCTCCTGCAGCACTGGCTGGGGGAGCTGGGGCAGCACTGCACCCGTCAGGTTCCACAAGGCCAAGGGCAGGGTCCTGCTCCTGGGCAACCAGCATGACCAGTACAGGCTGGGAGAGGAGATAGAGCAGTCCTGGGGAAAAGACTTGGGGTGCCAGTCAATGAGAGGCTGGACATGAGCCCCCAGTGTGCCAGGGCAGCCCAGAGGCCAATCCCATCCTGGGCTGTGTCCAAAGCAGCGTGGGCAGCAGATGGAGAGAGGGGATCCCGACCCTCTGCTCTGCCCTGTGAGA
>NW_008612908.1:6605-10499 GCF_000691845.1 Merops nubicus
AGCAGGGGAGGGACTGTTCACAAGGGTTTGGAGGGACAGGACGAGGGGTGATGGCTTTAAGCTAGAAAAGGGCAGATTTGGGTTAGATGTTAGGAGAAAGTTCTTCAGTATGAGGCTGACAGATCACTGGAATAGGTTGTCCAGACAGGTGGTGGAGGCCCCATCCCTGGGGACATTCAAGATCAGGCTGGATGAGGCTCTGAGCACCTTGACCTGGTTGGGGATGTCCCTGTTTACAGCAGGGGGTTTGGACTAGATGACCTGTGGAGGTCCCTTCCAACCCAAACACTCCATGATTCTATGAATTCCATGAGCCCCTCGGGTGCTGAGCTGAGCCTGCCCACAGCCCTGGCTGCTGCTCCCTGCACCCGACTGCTCAGAGCCCCTGCTCACTTCCAGGGGTGGGAAACTCACTGCTCCAAAGAGCATCCCTCTCACTCACACCCAGCCTGTCCCCTTTGCCTTCACAGCAAGTCCCATCCCAGGGTGGGCACTCTGTGCCCTAGAAAAACACTTCAGTTCATTCAAAGGGTCTCCACTTCTTTATTTGAAGGCTTTTGCTGGGGGGACTCACTGAGGGAGCCTTGCACATCAACACAGCAGACACAGAAGAGGCATCACCCAGCAGGGCTGGACCAGGAGAGCTCTGCCCACGTTTGCTACAGACTGCACAACCAGAGTCATCCTCCCACCTTCTCCCTGCTTTGGCAACACATCATCTACTGTTTATAAACCCAGTATCATTTACCTGGGATGCAACCAGGCAGAGCTGGGCAGCCTGCCTTTCCAAATTGCATGGAAACACCCAGAAATCCCTCCACTACCCCTGTCACTTGCTCTCCTGTAGCATTACCAAACCCAGACTCCCTCAAACCTCTGATTTTTGGCCAGGGGCAGCCTTGCAAGATGTCTGCAATGGAAAGTTCTGGTTGCTTGTGCTTTGTCTTCCCTCTTTCTTGCAGCTTCTGTGGTTTTTTTTGACTGTTACTCAACGTTTCAAGGGACACCAGCTTTTATTTTTAACTGAATGATTCAGTTCTGACATGATCCATTGACAGTCAAAGCTGGGATGTTAGGGAAAAAACACCCCAAATACCAGGAGACTTTCTGATAAAATCACAGACATCAGTGAGACTGGATGAAATAAGACACTCACCAGAGTTTGCCCTAGATACCAGATGCAAATCAAAGCCAAACAGGCTCTGAAACTCCACATGCATGCAGCTCCCCACGGATCTCATCCAAAGAGGTGGGTGCTCCAAAATCTGACACCAGATATTTAGCTCCTCCAGTAAAAATAAGAGCCTGAGGGTCTCCCATCAACGAAACCAGAGCAGGAAATCACTTGAAACTGGGTTTTATCAACAAAACTGGCCGAGGACAGCAGGAGAGGAACCTTGGCCCCATGTGCTGGTCCCACCAGACCACGCCAAGGAGCCCCTCAAGCAGATGCTGCCTGAGCAGCCTCCTTGCAGCTCACACTCTTCATCACACTCATCACTCACAGGGATCTGCACATGAATAACAACGTGATGTGGTTTGGTCTTTTTTTTTTCCCCTGGCAAAACTGGATTTTTTTGTCCCTTTGCAGGGCTCTTGTTTGTTCCAGCACAGCAGATCCCAGCGTGGTTTGTCTGTGCAGCACGACCCAGGGCAGATTGAGCATGGCATTAAATACCAGAAAAAGGGCTGTCTAACCCTAACCCTGCTATGAGGAACCAATTGTTAAAAGCAAGTAGATAATATGTGCCTAGGGGCCACACTCCAAACACTTGGCATTTAGTTAATAGCTGGAATTTGATTATCTGAAGGCTGAAAAAATGGTTTATTGTGGAGATAACTCTGTACAGATGAGCACAAAGATTTAGCTTCTCAAGGGTAGAAGCTGCTCTAAACAACCAATGTGAATTTTCCTAAATAACCCCCTTCCTCTACTTATTTTCCTATCACCAGGAGAAGCCTGTGGTGCACCAAGAACATCCCAATAACCCAGTCGAGCGGGAGCACCCAAAAGCCTCCCGCAATGTGGGCTTTGCAATTAGCTGCTCATTTCCCAGGAAATAAAAAGTGACTCGAGGGTTGTTTCATCCTTCTGCCAGTCTCCAGGCCTGCAGATACATCAGAGGCACCTCGCCCGAGGCACTAAGATAACAGCAAAGTACCAATTATACTTAATAATACTCATATTTATACAAGTGAAGCATCCATTGTGGTCATTAGCTGTCTTGAGCGTTGTTTAAAGAGATGAAGGATGTGAAATAAACCCAGCAGCTTCCTCTATTAGCCAGAAAATAACCAGCAAGAAGTAATAATCAAATGCAAGGCACCGAGGAACTGGAGCTTTCCCTGCAGATGGACTCAGGACCAAGGAGGAGGTCTCTGTCTTGCTTCATCTTCCTCCAGTAGCTCACCCACCTCAGCCCTTCTCCCACCACCCAGCTGAAAACAGACCTGCTAGTCCCCAGGGCTATTTTATTTAGGCTCAAGCACAAGGGATGAACCCAGCAGATGAAGATGAGCCTGCTCCTGCTGTAGGACCACACAGGTTGGGTGTAGTGACACTCTGACCCTGAACAGGTATTTGGTAGGGTGCTGAATGGCCTCAAACCACCTCTCACCTTGGTTGCCCATCCTGCAACTGCTCAGGCCCTGCAGCCCCCTTCACATGAACCAGTTTATTATGCTTATCTACAAAAAAATTATGGGAAGTGCTTGTTAAAAATGAAGTTGCAAACTCCCTTGATAAATCACAAGGCAGTTGCTCTCCAAACACGGGATTGCACCACCAGCCTTAATTAGATCTTGCAGCCTCGCTGTGAAAATTGGGGCCTCTAATTTGTGAGTTATGGGAACTTGCTGGTGTTTATTAACCCAGAACATTCAAATTCTAGGTTTCACAACACTCTACATCGTCGCTCAGTTCCTCCTGGAGAGCTTTACCAAAACCCTGCTCTCCAAAAATTCCTCCCTCCTCAGGGAGAAACCAGAACAGCTAATGGTATCTGTCTGTTGAGAATGCATTTTGTCAGGGGTGCTCAGGATCACCCCACACATAATCTGTAGTGACAGGGGGTCCCAATACACTGAGCACAAATGTTTTGTTAACCCCCCCTGACGCCCTCGTGCCCTGAGAGCTGTGCTCAAGCCACGGGCCTCTCTGGGATGGATTCTAATGCGTGTCCTTTGCAGCAGGGACAAAGGCCAGGCTTATTTTCCAGCCCTGTGATTTATATTTGCATTTACACTTCCCATTATCATCACTGGAGCTGCCTGTGCTAATGTGACATTGGCAAAGGAAGGGAAGCGCTGGCGGGCGAAGGAGCTTGGCTCCAAAGGAAGGAGAGGACATCTGGCAGTGGGCATGCCTCTGGCTGTAAGTGGGCATGGCAAGGGCAGCAGCCACCTTGGCACAGGCAGGATAGAGCCATTGCATCAGCCAAAGGTCACTCAGGACCTCCTTTGCCATCCCTCCTGCACCTGACACCCAGGGGATGGCCTCACGGGCTCTGACCATTCTCCTGCACGAAGGGGGATGAAGGTCCCAGAGCAGAGGGGAAGCACATGGTGGCTGAGCAGCATGGACAAGCCTAACTCTGCCAATAAATCACAGCTAAACCTCCTCCCATGTCCCCTGAGCTGGGGTTTCAGTAGGTGGGGCTGTATTTCCATCCCAGCTGTGCCCACTGGCACTGCCCACTGGCTGGCACGCCAGAGCTGTGCTGCCATTCTGTGAGACCTGGGCAGAGGGGAACTCATGAGCTTCAACCAGGGCAAGTGCAGGGTCCTGCCCCTGGGGATGGGCAGCACTAGCACAGCTGAGGGGTGACCTGCTGGGGAGCAGCTCTGCTGAGAAGGAGCTGGGAGTGCTGGGGGACAAGTGCACCATGAGACAGC
>NW_008612908.1:10530-68696 GCF_000691845.1 Merops nubicus
ATGCCAATGGTATTGTGGGGTATGTTTAGAAGAGTGTGGCCAGCAGGTTAAGGAAGGGTCTCTTCCCCTTCTACTTTGCCCTAGTGAGGCCATACCTGGAGGACTGGGTCCAGTTCTGGGATCCCCATTTCAAGAGCAGCAAGGAACTACTGGGCAGAGTCCAGAGGTGGCTACAAAGATACTGAGGGCCCTGGAGCATCTCTGTGCCCGGACAAGCTGAGAGCCCTGGGGCTGCTGAGCTGGAGAAGAGAAGCCTCAGAGGGGATCTGAGCAGTGCTGAGCAAGAGCTAAAGGGCCCCGGGGGGCAAGAGGCTGGGGCCAGACTCTGCTCAGTGGTGCCCAGGGACAGGACAAGGGGCAACGGGCACCAACTGGAACCCAGGAGGTGCCACCTGAGCAGGAGGAGAAACTTCTTTGGTGTGAGGGTGCAGAGCCTGGAGCAGCTGCCCAGAGAGGCTGTGGAGTCTCCTGCTCTGGAGAGATCCCAAACCCTCCTGGCTGTGACCCTGGGCACCCTGCTGTGGGTGAGCTGCTGGAGCAGGGGGTTGGATGAGATGATCTCCAGAGGTCCCTTCCAACCCCCACCACGCTGGGGTTCTGTGATCCTGTCCTGCTGGTCCCTCACCTGCCTGGTCATCCCCTGCAGCCAGGCAGATCCAGCTCTGTGTGGATCTTGACATCTCCTCCTCCTCCTGCTTCACGGGCTGGGCTGGGTTCCTGGGGGTGGCTGTGAAGCAGCAGACTGCCTTCGTGCCCATCAGCTCAACACAGCTGCTCACGCCAGACAAAAAGCCACCTTTAAGCACATCTTAAAAAAACCCACAAATTTTCTAGTTGTGTGCTTCTCCCTCTGAACCTGATAATTATCCAAGAGCTTCCTGTACATGGAACATGAAGGAATAATGCAGTAATTACCTTAAATGCTCAATCTCAAGGGAATGCAGGCTCATACCAATAGATCATCCTTCCCCTCACTGGTGGCTGTTCCTACGTGGTGCTTAAATTGCAGTAAGCAACCCGTTATGATGCTGCACACTGTTGTTTGATGAGCTCAGGAGCTCGTGGCAATGGGAAGTAACTCTCTTCTACCTTCAGCTACAACATAAAAATAGCATGCACCATTAAAAATAGCATCATTAAAAAGGTTCCCAGACAATCTTAGTCCTGATGCTGCAAATCAGGTCTGAGAAGAGCCTGTGCATCAATAAGCACCAATACCCAATAAGCATCAGAACCCAATAAGCATCAAAACCCAATCAATACCCAAGGTCCCTGCAGGCTGCATGGCACAAGGCAGCAGCAGTAATGGTCTCCAGACATCAGACACAAAGTTTTAGCCTGAATTAATATCTTTCATTAAACCCACTGGCGTAAATGGGAAAAAAAGGAGAAAAGCCTTTGGGTTCACAACCCCTTCATCAAACCTGACAGAGATTGGAAGTTAAACATGTGCTTGAGTGCTTTGCTGAATTAGGGCCCTACAGCAGTTCAAGGCCATTGCTCTTCAATTTCTCCCTTAATTTTTTTTTGTTATTTGCTCCCTTCTTCCAGATTCTGAATGTACTAAAGAAGCGTCCTGCTGGTTGCAGTGTATGGTTATCTAAAAGAGTCTTGCCACTTTAAACCATAAAGAAACAATTTCCTCTGGAAATAGCCAGTTGATTACTACCACAAGTCTTCCTACACGTGGTAAATAGAAAGCCTGGACAGCCTAAATCCAACAGGCTGCCTTACAGAATTGGCAGAGCATCATGTAATGCTCTATCACCGAGTGCTGAAGCATGTTGTTTAATTTAGTGGTAATAACTCTAAACCTACCTGCTACAGACTTCCCTTCTGCTTTTTTTCCCCGTATGGACAACGACTATTTCAGATTAATAGGCCAGTAATTAGCAATGGGAGCATTTATAGAGCCATGAACATGTGCAAAGTATCCAGACAATTGGATGGACAGCTAGATGTGCACAAGGTCACGCTCCAAACTCACGCCCCAGTTTCCATGGTTGCTCATGACCCTGTTTAAGATGTCTGGATTTCTTTCATACCCTTCCTGAGAAAAAATACATTCAAAAATAGAAGTGGAGCTCAGGTTTCCCAATTCTAAACCATTCTTGCTGCTACAATCCAATGGGATCTTTGTAAAATGTTGATTAAATGAGAGAGCTGTCACTGGGGTGATATTTCCAGCTGCCCCCACCACTTCAGCTCCTGAAGCCTCCTCAATCCACACGTGAAGCAAAGCAAACACAGGATGGTGCTTTTCCTGCCAGCTGAGCCTGGGGCAGTCAGAAAGCAGGTTGGAGGTATAGTCCTTATTGGAAAATTTGCCTTGATCCTAAATCCAGACTCAGTTTTGCAGCTTACATCCTCCCCCAACGACAGTGGAGTGTTATCAAAGCTAATGAAAGAAAGTTAATACATTTCTCAGCCCTCAGTAAAAACTTCGTTTGCCCAATTATCTTGTCTAATTGCATTACACATTGACAGATGAATACATGACCCCCTGACATTTCAGCTCGCCACCTATAAATCCACAGAAGAGATCCCGTTCTTATTTAGTTCATTTGATTTAGATTTCCTTCAAGTTGCTTGACTGAATGATGCCTCTAAAAATTAACTGTTGGTGTGCTAAATCAAATTTATTTTCCATGTGCCAAGTGGGGAAAACACCTAGAAAATCATTCACAGCTTACCCTGTTCCAGATGTGCACCTACAGGCTGCACTGCCCAGCTCCTTAGGTGATTAACAATGATGTTGGGAAGTTTGTCTCCATTTTATCCATATTTTCACTCAGAAAATTGCAGATAAATGCAATTTACTTTTATGTCCCTTTCTCTGAGAGTTACTGGACCACCCAATATGGACTTTTAGCACTAATGTTCCCCACTCTTCATGGCCTGAGAACGACTATCACCAGCTTCACTCTGCTTTATGGCCTTAAAACACAACTCTGTTTGGTTTGGGGCTTTTATTTTGTTCTCACCAAGGTCCCTCTAGGTTTCTTGCTTAACATCTTCACCCTTTCTTTTTTTATCAAAGCCACCAGATTTCCAGTGATTATAGAATCATGGAATCATTTAGGTTGGGAAAGGCCTCTAAGAACACCAAGTCCAACCATCAACACATCAAAAGCCTCTCCCTCTCCTTTCTTTATTTCAGAGGTGCTGTTTGCATGGTCACTTAACACAGCAAACCACTTCTTCTCTCATTGCACATTAGTTCTCTCAACATATGCATGATGAGGCTCTGAAAAGAAACCTCAAAAAGGAGTTTTACCCATTGTACTCTATATAATACCCTGATTTTTATATCTACTGGTACATCTCACTCACACAAGTAAACTTAGGGAGATCTTGCTAATTAGGCTTTGCATAAGGTGGCAGTGGCAGACTCCCTGGTTTGGTCCCAGGGCATTTTTGGTTGGGTCCATGCCTCCTTACTGAGTCCTGGCAGCCTTCAGGGCTTAGAGGCTGAGTCTGGGAGCAGAACAGATTGTCACTAAGCACAGCCTAAGGACCCTCTCTGTAAACTCAGTGGGGAAAAGGGACCAACAAACCCCTAACACAGCAGGAGGGGCAGCATCTGCTGAGCATGACACAGCAAGTAGAGCCAAGTATGTCCATTTATTCAGTAACAAGCTGCTCATTGCTCTTAGCTATCTAAGAGAAAAAAAAAAAATTAAATTCCAGCATGTCTTTTTGACTAATTATCACAATTAAACTTTATTTTCCTAATTAGAAGCCCTATGGTTTTTTTAAGATTTGATTTAAAAGTTGAACTCTAATTCTGCTGAGCACAGCCCATCTCGTTCTGATCAGAGTGTCAGGAGTGACAGGGAGTGGACGTGGGGATGATGGACACACCAAATCAGCCCTTTGACTGTCCCAGTACCAACAAATTCATCACACACATTGCCAGCCTCAGACCTTGCTCTGTGAAGACAGAGATCTGCAGGCAAGACATCGTTTTCATTTGGCTAAAGGAGATTAATGTTGCCACTTGCTGCATTTTATCCTGTCAAATCAGGCTGTCTGTGGTGCTTATCAGGCAAAGCAATACACTTGCTAAATGAAAAGGAGAGTTTCCAAACATTCCAAGAGTTGTTCAGTACAGCTCCATCCAGCTGCCTGCCTTCCACCCTGAGAGCAGTGTTTGGAACCAAAAAACACGGCTGGATTCTATTCAGCACAGAAGTTTTCTCCTCCATGCATTGTGAGAGCTCTGGCATAACTTGATTCTCACTGATATTTGACCAGCAGAGTCAAGTAATTTAAGCCATTACCTTCTGCCCTCATTGTTTTCCAGTGGATTAGAGCAGACCTTCAAATCATGACAGCACTGTATAAAAACCACCCTGATCACTGGCAAACGCTCGTACGGAGGAGGACAGTGATCTTCCTGTGCATTACAGATGGGAAAACAGATGGTAAGGGGTTAAGCAGTCAGACTGAGACCTCTCTGCAAGATGGCAGCAAAGCAGGGATGAAGTTAAAAGTATCCCCATCTTTTCCTTGGATGCTCCAGCCTACCAGACAATGCACATTTGGTGAAGTATTTTACCCAGGGTATGAGCACTGGGAGCTGTGATGTGCAAGAGGAAGATGAAAATAAATAAATAAGCACCCTTCTCAAACCATTTACAGTAAAAGGCACATCTTGAGTCCAAAAAATGCCTGCCCCACTCTGCTGGTGGAAGGCTCTAGGGCTGTCTGCTCAGCAAGAAGCACAAGAAGCCTTCGAGATTTCATTGGGACACGCTCCCTATTAGGGTATAATCATCTGTTTGATTACTGATTACACTGTTTCCTTGCTGGGATTATATTATTTGGTATTACCCACCACATTCTCTGTTTGCTGTATCCCCACACAACAATGACAGGGGCACAGTGCCATTAGCAATTGTCCCTCCCTTTACAAATGAAAGAAGGATTTCCCTTTTGGTAAATCCCTCTTGGACCCACCAGGTCTGTGGATCATTCACAGAAGTAATAAAGTGGCCTCCAAGGTTTTTCTCAGGTAAGCCAGTCTACCCCATAGCAGATAAATCCTCTGAGGGCCAGGACAGGAGCAGCCACAAGGAATCCAAGTACTCTCCAAACTAAATGAGAAGCTGCATCACAAAAACCTCTGAGCAAAGCTTGTACAAATTCCCTCTGCCTTCCCACCTCGTGGCACTTTGCTGCTCCAGCAGCTTTCAAAACACCCCAATTACAACCAGACTCTGTAGATACATCTAACAGACAAACACAGTTTGGAGTTTCCAAGCAGGAAGATATTCAGGCTGATGTTGCTTTTAAAGTCAGGGGATTTGTAGCTCTCCCAGGTTAGGGAAGAGCCAACTGCTGTGATGAAGAGACAGAAGAAGCTCCATTAGCCAACACACTGCAGGGATTTTTATATTACAGCATTAGAATAAAAATAATGCACCAGAAACTGCTGTTCTGCAGCAGATTGGATGGCAAAGCACTTCCTGGCATGGAGCTGGATCAGAGCCGAATCCTATAGCATTAATTATTCAGACCCCAATGAGATACGTTTTGTCAGTTAAAGCAAAGAAAAATAATCAGATCAATGTCATTACAGCGTGAAGAAGCAAAACAGATTCTGTGCAAACCATTACATTCATTTGTGCAGTCAACCTGCACGGACGTTTCCTCCAGATCTGCAAGTTATTGAGCCAGTGTTCTGAAATGGGAGAGAAGGTGGAGCTCACACACAATGCACGTCAGACTTGGTGGCAGCCCTGAAGTGGGGATTTTTATTCTCTATTTCCATAGCTTAGCTGATTGGTGCAGCTCAGCCACAAAGAAAAAGTGGCCAGGCATGTCAGTGAGTATTGTTCTCATCACACCTGAGAGACAAGAGTGACACAGAGCCATTTTTCTTTGACAAGGCTTAGTTAAAATAGTAGCAAATGGCAAAGTTCAGGTAGAAGAGACCAAATCCAGATCCACCTTGATGTAGTAATGACATTTCTATAAAGCCATTTCTTTAAGGCAACCCAGCAGCACACTTGGCTGAGTAACTACACACACAGTCTTTCTCTGCAGACCTTCAGATGCCCAAAAGCCACCAGCCCTAGACAGTGAGTATACTCAAGGATGGTGGCTTTTCTGCTCTCCTCCTGTCCCAAAGTGCAAGCAAGACCAGGGTAACAAGAGAAAATAAGACAAAATTTAGACAGATCAGTTTTTAGCTAAATCATTTTGGAGCACTGGAGGCCCTAGAAGGGAAAATCATGAAGTCCCTAATGAAAGGCATAGGGAGGAGGCAATTCCTTACTTATTTGGGGGACCAAGCATGGCCCCACGGGGTGTAACTCTCACACAATGTCACCCAGGGTTCTGCCCTGGGCACCTTCCACCCCACGGTATTTTGGATTCTCTGGGAAACTCCCATTTGGAGCCCTGTCGACTCCCATAAGCTTCACTCTGCTGCCCGAGATTGCCTTTGCTTGTCACATTTTAATTGCTTTGTCAGAAGATAATTACAGCTCCTTCACATCTCACTCTGCTCTCTGGGCTATCGCAGCCCAGTCTCAGCTCTCGGTTCAGCTTCTTGTGAGATCCTCAGAAACCCACCAAAAAAAAAAATCCCCAGCCTGGGATCACTCACAAATCCTGTTCCCTTGTTTGCTCAGATCTCTCCTTTCCACCAGGAGCACAAGGCTGAGGTTTCTACCCAGGATTCACACTTAACCTCCTTTGCCTGAGGCAGCTGAACGCTGTAATACCACCAAGTGCTTCACAACCAGCCTGAGCCAGCCCCTGCCTTCTGCCTGCCCTCCTTTTTGGAGCAAAGCATTGTTTAAAACCTCCCTTATTGTCTTTGATGTATCCAGGAGGTTTGCTTCTAATGCAGCTTTTTACCAATTTGTTCTTCTGCTGAGGGACTTTGTTTAGTCCCTGTTGGAAACACCCCTCAGCAATCCCACACAGCCAAGGAGCTGGATAAATGCAGATTTTTTTTCACCTCTAATAACTTGAGTGGTTATATGATGATCATGAGCCCGAGTCCACCCATTTTAGAGGGTCACCCAAAGCTTCAGTGGTTTCCCTTCTCTTCAGAAGTCCTGCTCCCTCCTGTGCATGCTGGTGTACAGATTCTACCAAAGCCCATCCTCACCACGAGCTGTGTCAGCCTTTAATGTCTGGAGTAGCAAGTGGGAGCTGGGTCTTCCACAGCTGTATGTTTGTATGTAAATACTGCTATAAAAAAAAAGTTTCTATGGAAATCTCCATAAGGTAACCATTCAATCTTTTGTCTCTTATAAATTCCATAATTATTTCAAAACCATTGACCTCAGCTTTGATCCCATGACATGCCAGGAAACTGCTGTTTCTATATCGCAACCACGCTTGACCACCAATGCTGCTTTTACTAGTTCTGAGCAACCATGTTATAAAAATGGTAAGAAAAAAAATACTACCAATACACTCTCAGCAATTAATGAGGTCTCAAGAGCTTTGCTGCCTCAGAAGAAGGTTGCCTGCTGAAAGCACCACCAAAGGATGCTCTTTTCTGCAGCAGAAAGGGAGATGGAGCAAACCAAGGTGAGCGCAGCACAGAGAGAGAGCAAATAGATCTGGGGGCAGAGATGCTCCAAGATGTTTAATACTGTCACCTCGCCACCCAGAAACCCACCCTGGGCACCCCAAAATACACCTCAGCACAGTGACTTCCCTCTCTTGTGTTTTACTGATCCTCAAGCAACTGAAGTGGCTGCTGAGGTGCTGCTGAGCCCTGACTCAGTGGCCAGCCCTGCAGGGCACAGGCAGCTGGAGCTCAGCCAAGCACCCAGGAACCTCATTGCCCCCAATTTTCCCCTTAACTCTGCCCACAGCCCCTCCTTGCCTTTCCACCTCTTCCCTGAGGCAAAGACTTCAAGGCTGTAGATTGTGACTAAGACAAGCTAATCATCGTTTTGTAGCTCCAGGAAGGTCCCTCCTTCACTCTCCAGGCCAGGTTATAACCCTGCAAAATCTGCTGCTCCTGCAGGAGATGGGCACGGTGCCCTCCAGTGCTGGCTGGGGCTCCTGCTCCCAGCACTCTGCTGATCAAGACCATCTGCTTTGCAGCCAGGAAAAGACACTCATGTCTCAGACCAAGTGAGAGCTACATCCAGACAAGCAAAAGGATTCCTGTTTTAGCCTCTTTTCTGGTGCTGACCCATAGGTTTGTTCTCAGCTGTTCATTTTCCTATATTTTAAGTAGGAACATCCAGCCATAGTTCTAGTATTCTATTTAAACCCAAACCCTTCATGCCACTTGGCTCCTTACACCCCAAAGCAATATCACACAGACACAAGCCATCACCACCTCCCCGTTCCCCACCATTCAAAAGACCACAGAGGACACATCACCACCTCTTTATGACTTCCACAATGAACATGCATAATTGCCTAGCTCTGAAAACTCAGGTTTTATTGAGGTTTAACACTGCCTTATGGGTCCTTTGTTCACCGAGGAACAAGGTACCATTGAGTCTTACCTCTTTTTATCCTCTGCTTCTGTAATTAACCAAACTTGGTGGCCACAGGCCCTGCTGTATATGAAGCACCTGCATTGCATCTAATAGGAAGCAGCAGTTTCCTAGCTGGAATGCAAACACCTGCCTCTTGAAGCTCAGTAATCCCACTAATTGGCTCCTCCTCTCCATTTTACTCTAAATATGTATTCTGTAGGGTGAAAAGAAGTGCTGCCACCTGCTCCCACTTTTTGTTTTTTGCATGATTCCCAATGGATTACTTCTCCATACTTCTCCTGGGCAGAGAAGCTGCTTCCCCTCCAGGTTTATTCTCCACAAGTGTCACGTCATGGGCTCCCACCCTTTGCAGGAGGTCCATACGTGGCTCCCAGAGCTGCTTCCCAAATGGCCCCGCAGCTGCTGGCTCGTTTGGGATTTGTGAAGCCTTTAATTATCCCCCTTTCATTGTATCAGTTCAACACTGCCTCGAAGCACATAATATATTCTTTTAGTAGGCTGCCGCAAGAGATCTCTTGGAAATACAATTTAATTCATGAGCAGACATAGGTGTATGCTCTTTATATTATAACTTACAGCTTTCATCCTCTTGGACTGGTCCCCAGTATTTGGGAGCTGATATTCTGTTAGCTTCCCATGGATGTTTGCAGTCCCCAGGAGTGTTTGTGTTACTGATTGGGCTAACAAAAAAAAAAATGCATAAGTATATTCTTTAGAAATTTCAAACACCTCATGGAAGCTTTTCAATGAAAAGGTGTAGGCTCATCAGATGTGTCCATGGGACAAAAAGAACAGGGAATCAAAAATAAACCTTCGTGGCAAACCAGGCAGTTTTGAATAAAATTTCTAGGAGACTTAGTGTCCCTTCACCATTGCTAAGATCACACATTATGTTACAAATGAAATACAGAGCTCTCAGCTTAGTTTCTTAACAATAAATGCTGGTGGCGAGAGAGCTATTGATAATTCTGGCCCCCAAATGGCAATTGATACTGTCCACAGGCACTGGCAGTCCTTGCTGTTCCAGGCAGTGGATTTTGTTTGAATGTAGATGGTGCTCTCTTAACTTTAGACCAAATGCAGATAACATTTGAGCTATAACCATTGCTGAGATCACACATTATGTTACACAAATGAAATACAGAGCTCTCAGTTTCTTAACAATAAATGCTGGTGGCAAGAGAGCTATTGATAAGTCTGGCCCCCAAATGGCAATTGAAACTGTCCACAGGCACTGGCAGTCCTTGCTGTTCCAGGCAGTGGATTTTGTTTGAATGTAGATGGTGCTCTCTTACTTCTAGACCAAATGCAGATAACATTTGAGCTATAGAAATGAGTTTCAAGGCAAAACATGGACCCTGTTAAGAGCCATTAGCATAAGGAGTTTGAAGGTTTCTTGGGCTTCTGCCTGTTCAGCTTTGCCTTTTCTGGGCCTCAGCCATCAGCAGACTGCTGAGTAAGGTGTCTACCAACACCCTGCTCCCTGGGACACTGTGTGGGTTAGCACGGCCAGAGCAGGGGGAGGAACGAGGCAATGACACACTGCACCACCAAAAGACAAGGAAAGACACTCACCGAAAGAGAAACTGGCTTAGGCACAAGATAGAAATCTCAATTATGCACAAGAGAGAAATTTCTCAAAAGTGTCAGTGCCTTTTCTCCAGAAGCTTACCCAGAGAATGTTCTTTGGCACCCACAGCCCCGTATCACTTTTCAGCTCCTGCATATCTTATCCAAATCTTTACTTCCCTCCCTGCCTCCAGGAGAATACCAAATGCTTCTCCACACAGAGCCTCTTGCTCCTCACAGCAGCCAGGAAATCATCTCTTCATGCAGACTTAAGAACATCACATCTGTGAATCTACTGGAGACACAAGTTTCCCTTTTTAAAAAATCCATTTTAAAAATAAGCAGCACTTGCTCAAAAAAAAAAAATCAGTTTCCCCTCTAGAATGGGCTTTCCTAATAAACTTCAACCACAGAACACCCCAGGCTAGTTTATCATCTCTTTTCCATGACCTTCATCTCACTTCAGCCTTCATACACAGAGTAGGAGTGAGTTATTTTCATTAACGATGATTGCTTCTTTGTCAGACCAGTGAATCAACTAAAAGAAGAAACCCATACCTTGAAAGATTTAGAGGATTTGCTGCCAAGTGTTTTTATAAGGTCTTTATTCACTCCCCATCGCCTGCTCACATTTTCCAGAAGTGCCACAATAAAATCCCTGGCACTCTCCATTCCCCTTCCCCCTTTTGCCAGCTCTGTTCCCCTGTTTGCAGAGGAGCTGACACGGGACTGCAGCTGGAGGACTCTGTTTGTGCAGAGTCCTCACTGACCAGGGGAGCAATGGAAGAGCAGCAGAAGGTCCAGGTCAGATAACAACTCTGGGTTTGACAAGAGGGGTGATGTTCACAAGATGAGTGGGGAGTGCATAGTCATTCCATGCAACTTTTCACTGGAAACACTGTTTTAAAAACCCTTTAACCCCTTTTTTTTAAAAAAAATAATCCCTTATTTGTTTTTCATTTCAGCTGTGCACACATACAAAGCCCCAACTACCAGGATCTGCTACCAAAGTGCTCTTGTTTTACAGCTCTAGACAGTAACCTGCAGTGCTTTTCCACCTGTGTTTTGGGGAAGAACAGCTTAATCCCCTTCTCAAGCCCATACAAAAGATGAAGAAGTGTTTGGATGGTTTGGCAAGGAACTGTCCATGAGGAACTGATGGTGGAGCAGAGCCACATTTTGGCTGTGAGGACAACAGCTAATGAGTGCAACAAGCAGCTTTGAAGTTTCCTCTTTATTTCCAAGCTTACACCAGGACACAAGGAAGAGTTTGGCTCTTTTCCTGCACCAGCTTTAACAGGATGTCAGTATAGCAGAGGAGGAACTCAAGAAACAACAAAAAACTAGTAAGTAAATGCCTACAGAGCAACACTTCTGTTGGTCTCATGCCCCTTCACCAAGCCAGAGAATGAAGGGAAGAAACATTGAGGCAGTAGCTTTTCCCAGAGAGCCTTTTCCCTCCTCAGGTGAACCAAGGGCAGGCTCTGGTGAGCCCTGTGCAGGCAGCAGAGCCCAAAGCTGGAGGAGTCTCTGGTCCCCCTCACCCCCAGCGGTGTCCAAGCTGTGGAAGTAGCCACTGGCCACCTGGAAAAATTATAATTAAGCCTTCAGTTCCATGCATTCATTGGAGATACAGCCACAGCTCTTTAACAGAAACTCAGGTGATTTATTCAGAGGCCCTTTTTTTAAGGAGTCTATAATCCCAGGAACTGCTTCCCTTGTATTTTTAGGCACCCAGGAAGGATCTCTGAGCACCACTTCAGCCCCTGCTTCAGCCCAGATTCCATTTGCATAAAAGCAACTTCATCTGCAGAAAGGACATTGTCAAAATTCAAAGAAGCTGAGTTTTGAAGACTTGCCCCAAGTCTGGCCTGCCTTTGGAGCAATCCATCTGAAAGGGCTCAGAACAACCCTGAAGCAGTTTGCTTTGGAACAGCAGCCCTTGCCAAAGATGCCCAGGCTCACACAGCAGCCCTGGGAAAAGTCCCTGTGCTTCAGAAGGTCCCTCCTAGAGCTGTGGAAAAGAAAAGCTGTGGAAGAGGGAGAGATGGGGCACGTGGGAAAGGATCAAACTTACACTGATGAAAGGATGGAAAAGCACCTTGTTGTTTCCTAGCCTCCTCTCAGAGAGCTGTATTAGCTGTGCAAAGGTGGGGATCACAGCAGGGTGGGTGGCAGAGAGGACTGCAAGCAGCAGAAGAGAAGAAATGCCTCTTACAGAGGAGTCTCTGCCCACTGCAGCCCATCAGGAGGACCAAGGGCACGAGAGAAGAGTTTCCAGCAAAGCAACAGCGACGCTGAGCCCAGGATCTGCACCTGAAATATGACTGAAATAGAGCTGAGCATTCATTGCTATGAATTTTGGGCTTTCTTTTAATGGGTGGCGAGTGAAAAATGAAGCCACTGTATTCTGTAAAAGCAATGCCAGACACAAATACTGTTTTCATGTAAAATCCTGGTGGCTTGTGCCAATATAAGACAAGGATCAGCCACAGATGTTAGTTAAGGACATCTTAATGTTGTGTTCACTGTGCATTCTGCAGCCTAATTACACTGCCTTCATTATTAATAATGTACAAACTGAGTAATAGACTAAGACAGTTTTCATTGTTTTATTTTAGGTCTTTTGCAACCTAAGACAAAACCAGGCAGATAAAAAGAAAAATCCTAAAATGATTAGAGACTGTTGCAGCCACAAAAATGAGAGAGAAAATATTTCAGGGAAAACAAGACATTTCTCTTACTACCATTATGCCCCAAATAATGGAGACTGACATCATCTGGAAGGGAAACAGAAACAATTGGGGAATATTAATTGGGGCACACATCATTCAGCAATTTTTAATCCCTCTATGTGGACAGACAGAGAGGAAAACGGTGGCTGTGTTCTCTGCCCCTCTGGCAGCCTGTGGCCAGAAAGGGGAGATGGTGCTGGAAAGAGGAGCCAAAGCTCCCCTCAAGTCAGCTGAAACACATTTTCAAAGGGGGCAGTACTCCTGGATTTTGGGGCTGTGATTTTGTAGCTTTTCCTTTTTTTTTTTACTAGATTTTAAGCTGAAAAATGAGGATCTGTTCACCTCCCCCAGCTACCTGCCTCATGTGTTCACACCCCTTTACACATGTACTGCTTCTGCTGTTCACCCAGCTGCTGGAATATTATAAACCACATCACACTCCCAGAGCAAATGTCTTTTTAAACTAGTGCAGGAAAAAAAAAAATGGATATTGGAAAGATATTTCAAGAAGAAAACCTCACTTTCTTGGCTTTTGCATAGTACATCTATTGCCTTTCCCACTCCAGCCATTTCTAAGGAGATTTCTCATGCATAACCACCACTTCACCAGCAGCATGACAAGTATTATTCTGAGGAGAAACAAGGAAGATGGCCAGTGGGCCTGAGTAAATCACAAGCCACTTGTATGGCCCATCAGTACTTTCTGCACATTGGGAAAGAGCAGGAAGAAAATCCACTAAGGGGCTGACATGCAGCCTCCCTTTGCTCCTCCAAACCCTCCCTCCCAAACCCCAGCCCCCCAGAGAGGAGTGCAAGAACTTCAGTGATGCTAGGGAGGGAATTCAAGGGAATTAGGCTCCTAAACACCTTTGCCCTGGAAAGTCGATGTGCCAGAGTGGAGAGATCCAGCTCTTCTTCAACATCTCCCCCCTGTGGCACCAGTAATGTTCACAGAGCACTCTGCAGCATCCTCATCCTCAGCAACGAGTGACAGGGGTTGCCAGGGTGGTCGATAAGGGGGAAATGCTTTGTTGTAAATGTGCAGCTCAGTGGGCACCTGCTTACTTACACATTAATCTGTTTATCATTCACACAGCCCTTTCTCCTGGTTGCACCCCACATGTCATTCCAGGGTTCAGTGCTTGTTGATATCTTTCAAAGATCAGGTAATTTCTTTATGTGAAATTATTGACATGGGATGTATATTCAGAGCCTCCACATTTAGGAGGGTAAGTGCTGCGTGCTTGAAATCTAATAAAAGTTTGAGTTGGGTGACTGAGTAGCAAATTACTGAATTTTCCACAAGATCCAGCCTCCACACACTGGAGTGGAGGTTAATCACAAAGTGGGGGTCAAAACCTAGCAGCATTTCAACAAAATAGTTCATTAACCTCAAATAACAAAAGAAAAAAAATTGCACTTTCCTAATAATGAACATTTTCATGTAACATTTAAGGCATAGAAAGAGCAGCTAGAGCAGCTAGTTCCATCTATGTTAATAGTAAAGGAGCAGAGTTTTGCTTTTAGCTTAATCACTAAGCAACCAAGTTACCAGAAAAATGCAGGCTACCCAGGAATCACCACCCAGACACATCTGGGGCTGGATTCTGACACTGCACCATGAAAACCCATGGAGATTTTCATGAGAGTCCCACGACAGAGGAGTCAAGGATATAAAAACTGACATATGATAACATGTTAATTGGTCCCAATCCCATTCGTGGTTCCAGACCCACTCAAAGCCTTTTAATTCATGGAAGGGTTGGGCAGAAATGATAGCACCAATTATTGCTAAGAGGGACCAAGGTGCATTACTTGATATTTATTATTAACAGCATGTTTTAAAGCACTTTTCGTCCTAAGGATCTCAAAGCTTTTACACATTAATTAATGAAGAGCCTCACACGATCACTGTGAAGTAGGCAAATATTATTCCCAACTCAAAGATAAACGAGGAAGATGGGAATTAAATTACATCCTTAAATTTACACAACAGATAAAAGACATTTTTTCCCCAACAGGGAGAGCAGATCTTAAGTGATGACGGGGTCTTGCAACCACTGAATCCATCTCCCTGCTGGGAAAATTTGAGCCCAGACAAAATCTACAGTTCGCTAAAGCTCTGTGAAATGGAATCAGACTGAGTGTATTTAACATGGATGCTTCCACTAGAAAGCAGCTTAGCCTATGGCCTAGAAGGAGTTAAGGACTAAAGGATTACAGCATCTGGAGCAGATCTGCTGCCAGGGGTAACTCTCACGGCTGCTCGGAACGTTTTTGCCTCTTTTCAGTGGGAGCAGCAGACCAACATTCCCTTCCAAACACCAGCTCCTCCATTTGAACTTGCTTTCAAAAACAAGGCACCTTCTGCTTGCAAAATTAGCTCCCTATCCAGCATCTGAGGCATGAATTCAGAGAAATAGATTAATTTTTATCAAGCAAGCTCTTAAAGCAACTGTTAATATATATAGGGGGGGAAAGGATGCAAAAGCTCGCCCTATCTCGCAGAGTCATTAAATATTTACTAATTATTCCAAGGCAAAAACACAAATGTAGATCTTGAGTGGTTCATATCCCCCAGCTGGGCTCGACTTTGATGACCCCTGAGCACAGAGGTTGGAGGGAAGGTCTAGAGCTGACTGGAGAAGTCATTGCTTTGTGGTGGAGCTCCTGGGCTCCCCGGTGGCCTGGTACTCAGGCAGCTCTGGGGGCTTAGAAGGTTGGGGGGTTTTTTCCTTCTTGTTAACTAGAAATGGAGCAAGAGGCTCTCTAGGCAGAAGAAAAGATATTGAGCATTTGCAGGGAATAAAACACATTTTCCTGATTCTTCATGCCCTCGACTCATAGAGAAAATGCTTCCAGAGTGCAGAGTGAAGCCAACCAGGATTTGTCTCATTTGTTGGCTGCACAATTGGGGTTATCTTTTCTTATTAACTCAAAATCTGCATTGCTGATAAACTGCTGTGATAGCAGATAAACTCTAGTCCCCTCTAATTGCTTCTTGTACAGTTATGAAGATACTTTTCGTTTATCTCTCATGAACTCTAAATTAAAGCTTGCAGAGCTTTTGCACACACACCCCCTCATGAATACACATCACGTTTTAAGTGACAGAAAATTGTTATCTTCTTTTCTCTGGCATTCAACAGGACTCTGCATTTGAAAGGCCCTGTCCTGGACCACCTGCTCAGAGGTGTGAGGGCATTTGGTGAGTGAAAGAACTGGAGAAATTGGAATTTTGGTATTATCAGGGTATGAGCTTGATTTGCAATATCCACTATCTGCAGAGAACTGCCTGCAGAGATCTCAGCTTCTTTATTCATTTCCTCTTTTAATCACTCTCAATTCCCCTCTGACTTCCAGACTGGTGTTTATCTTGTTTTCTCAAGTGCTGTGCCCTTCCATATATACAGACATATATATATATATATTTTTTTTTCCCTCACAGAAGCAGAGCATTTTGTTGCTGCCATGTAACACTGAGCTCCAGCCTCTCCACTGGCATCACCAGTCTCTCCTGCTGGCCTCCAAACCATAACGTAAACATAGAAGTCAATACTAACTTAAAAACAATTAGATGAACAACAGACCTGTTCAGAATCTGACTCCTGCACCCTTCAAATTTGGGGTTGCACTCTCCTCTTTGTACAAATGAGTTTTTTTACTATTTTTGAGTCTTCCACTCTTTCAGGGTTGCAAATATTGGAAGCATTTCTGAGCTTTCAAGTGCAATATCAAACCCAACTCAGAATAATGAGCATTATCCAGTACCAAAGGAGAGCAAGATAGGAAAGGGACCATGAAATCAGACCCAAGGTGCCGTGGCTGTGCTGAACCATCTGGTACCCAGTGCATTCCCATCAGCTCCACTCTTACAGCACCCAGGTGGTGGGAAAGGGAATGTTGTTTTTCAGTCCTTTTATGCAGTGATAGAAATATTTGGCTGCTGTGATGGTAGGGAAGAGAACCCACCCTTGGCATGGTCCCAGCTCAGCTTGTCCCCCACTCGGACAGTTTTCTATCTACAAATTATCCAGAATCAGATAATTTAAGCTGACCACCCTCCCCTGTAAGACAGTGACTGTCTCCTCCCTGCCTGGGAAATTGCTTTTTCCCTCTGCCCCCAGCACAGCTCTGCAGAAATAGGGTGAAGCATCTTGAGACCTGTGGCACACGTGGGAGAGGAGCCCGTTGAGACACAGCAGCACGATGCAGGGATGGCAGGAGCCTCAGCAAGGACAAAGCACCTGCCCGTGAGGAACCAGGGGAATTTACATTCTCTTCATGATGCAGAGAGTCATGTTCTGTAGGGATAAAGACTTAATACATTCAAGATGTCTTTCTCTTTCCAGTCCCAGGGGAGGATGTGAGCAGAGGCTGGCCAGGGTACAGCTGTAGTTTAATGCCCGTGGTGACCCCCAGGTGACAACCCTGCAAAGCAACACCACTTCTTACTCAGCATCCAAACACCAGGCCAGTCACACGGGTTGGTGCCAGGCAGAGGAGAATGCTGGACAAACCTTTTCTCACACCAGCTGAATGCCCCCAGTCCCACTGGTGCCACGGGGCCACGCCGGTGTGGGACACAGGGCAAAGGATGGACTGGTCAAGAGATGGAATTACAACAAGTAGGCTAAAGCAGACCCTGAATCAGCCATGGCCACCTCACCTAAAATATCCCATCAGCATGGATTTGGTGCATGGCAAAATGTCCAGGTTTAAATATCTGGAAATAAATTAAAGACTGAGAGAAAAACTATCCTGAAATCTGTATCAGCTCTTCCTTCACTGGGAGCAGACACCTGAGAAAGATTGGTTTGAACCATGTGGGGGTTTTGCCCTCTTCAGTCGTGCAGCAGTTGTGCAAATACCATTTTTTTCCTTCCATTTCTACGCAGGAAGGAATCTTCACTGTAGCTTAAACTAAGTGACATCACACATTTCAGAAAGTCTCTCTTACACTAAAAAAGGACAGAGAACATCAGCCTAAACCCCTCTGTATGGATCAGGGAATGACAGGCAGCTAAAACCAGCTGGTGAATCATCACTGAGCCCAAGGTATGACATTCAGGAGGATCAGAGCTCCTACCAAGCCCCACCGTTCGTGGGTGACTAACGATGTGCAGAGCTGGGCTGGTAGGCAGCAGCAGCCACATTACAACACTCCTATTTTCAGGGTATCTTTGATCTCCCCTCATTATACAGCACATCCTTCTCCAGATAAATTGAACTCATAGAGGCAATTCACAAATCAATTTTCCCTCTCCCCGACCATGAAGAGGCAGCAGGTTGTCAGGTACATGTTTGGGGACAGGCTCTGCACACCAGGCTCGTGTAACACATGCTAATGATATCATTAGACACAACACGGTCCCTGACGAAGCTTCCTGGGCTCTGCCTTTCATCTTCTCCTCCTCCAACAGAAGCCTTTTGTGCTCCCTTTCAGACTAGACCTGGAGGAATCATTAGAAGATGTGTTGCTGGCTTGGAAAGGGCTGAGAAGATTTCTTCTTATGGAAATGGGATGGCAGAATTCATGTAAAAAAACACAACGTGTGGTGCAGCAAGCTTGGTTTTCAGGCTTTCCCCTAAATACATCCTGATTTTAACTGAAGCTTTTTTCCCAAGCCAAGCCAGCTTATAAAATGTGAATGCAAATGTATAATTGCCTTTTGATAATATTCCATAACGGAGAATTAGCATCATATCAATTTCTGCACCCTCCAGAACACATCAGTGTGGTGAGGATGCTTTCAGAACTCAAAGAATGTAAGTCTGATGAAATAAAAAGCAAATCCTTCCTTTCTTTGTCTTCCTGTTGATACTGCTATGACCCACTCGTGTGAAAATAAAGGTGCTAGGGTTTTGCTCCTGAAGCTCGGTCTGCTGAAAGGCTGAAGAGCAGATGGTGGGAAGTGTTTAACTAGCAAGCAAAATATTGCAACAGCGTGGTCAGTTTTGTCCAACAGACCTCTGCAGAAAATAAGAATTAGTTTGAAAGGTCAGTTGATGAAACAGCACCACGCTGCCACTCGCTCTGCAGCCACTATCACAGCTGCCTCAGCAACAGCCTGCCTTGGGGAGGCAGCTGAAGAGAGAGTGCTGAAGAAAAGATGATGTAAAAGAGCTCAAGAATTTTTAATTATTTTTTTTTTCCTGGATGAAAAGAAAGAATGGAGGCTAATATATATAAAAAAACAAACAAACAAACCCACTAAAGGGCTAGTGGGACTTTCAGTGGCTAAAAGTAAATCACACCAAGCAGTTTTTCCCTTTTTTTCAAGAACTGAAAAACTCTCATCTTAAATGATTTACTTACAGGATCCCAGCGTCAGACACAAAGGGCTTGTAGTGGTGACAGCTCAAATATTCCACTGTTTTCCAAATGAGAACAGGGAAAAATCCTCTACCCAAACTGGTATAAGCTTCCAGCAATACCTACAGACCTGTCTTGGTAGATACTTGCTGAAGGTTTGTTCCACTACCTAATGAGAGCTGGAGCCATAAGTTCTACAACACCAGATTTTAAAGAAAACAAAGAAACCCTTCCACTAAATGAAAACGAAAGGGCTCTTTTCCCTCTGATTTTTGGGCAACAACCATACCCAGGTTTATTTTCTGTGTTTACCTAAGAGAGAAATGCACCTCTCAGCAGAGAAGCAATTGAATATCTCTACATCCTCACACTCTGATGCCTAGTCAACAACTGAAATCCAATTAAATTTAAGCCAAGTGCCCCACAGGGTTACTAAGCTAATCTTGTTCTTGAGTCATCATTTTTTATGTGAAAAATCCAGTCCAAACCAAATGATTGTCTCCACAGCTATTCATTCCTTCTACAACAACAATGAAGAGGACCCCTGCAAAAATCACAACACTGTTGGGGAAGAAAGTGAATTAAAAGATGATATTTCTCCCAGAGAACTTAAAATCCACTTGAAGTCAATGAAATACTTTAGGAAGTAACCAGACGTGCTGGATTTCCTCAAAGCTTGGCTTGTAAGGTCAGGCATCCAGAAAAATTACACGGGTTCTTTCTTATAAGGGATAATATTACCCTTGGTCTGAGGCTGATGCTGGTGCCTGGATGCCCCTTTTCAACTCATTAGACAAAACTGCTTCAGCAAACTGCTGGATTAGAGCAGATGCAAATGACTCAGCCCTCAGATACCATGGACTTGCTGCTCCACACCAGTTAAGCCCCTCACCACAGCAATTAGAAAGTCAGGTAAAACAAAACCAAAAGTAATTGAGGCAAAGCTAAGGGGGGAGATTTAAAGTTTGAAGGTATAATGGATTCACGTCACGTGTGTCTCAGAAGCAATAAATCCTGCTTAGGGAAATGTCAGAGGGAAAAACACTGCTCAGGCTGTAAAATCCCACCTCGGAGGATTATAAAACAACATGCACAGAGCAAACATCCTTCCCGAGCACAATGGGGCTGTCAGAAATGATTGACAGCAATGACAATCCATCCCAGGCTGCCGTAGCCCCGTGATAACATCGTGCACGGGGCTGTCTGGCAGCAATGGAACTGTTTATTCATCTCTGCACCGTGTGGAGGGTGGAACATGTCAGGCAGAATAAATGCACCTTTCCTTCCCGCTGCCTGTTAGGCACCCACGTTATCTGAGTACACCTCCTGATTCACAGAACACCATTCCAATCTCCTCTCAGATTTCTCCCCCTTTCAGCCTCTCTATGCAGATGATGTCTTGCTAAGTGCTGGTTAGGGGAACGTGATGCCTTCATACCTCCAGACTGCTGTCAGGAAGCTGCTGCAAACCCAAAACAAGCAGCAGAAAGGAGCAATCTGGATGCCAAGCTCCAGCCCTGACTCGGAGGGAGGGTGAGGCCCCCTTGGCACTGCTTTGCCCATCTGGCAGCGTGCACGTGGGTCTGGGAGCAATCCCTTCCACGGGGGAGGTTGTGATGTGGAAATCCTATCTGGGGTGTGTAATGGATGGAGAACACCAGGGTCAAGAGATCCCTGCAGATTGTAATGACTTTCATTCAACTGCTGTCTTCCCTGGGCAGAGTTTGAGCTGACAGCCTGTTGCTGAGAGCCTCCACACAGCCTGGTGCCCATCCCCACCCAGAGTGTGCTCCTGCTGACGGGGCTGGCACCAGCCACCTCTTGGCCAGCCCCCTCTGCAGCTCCCAGCCCCATGCTCATACTCACCCTGCCCACACTTCAGCTGACATCAGTGACATTCCTTATGGACTGAGGCAAGAGGAGTGCAAAATACTCAAGTTAATGCCCAAAAGCCTTATTGTGTGTGGGAGAGGAGGTGACTTTTTTTACCCCGTTCAACAGTTAGTTTTATGTTCTGCATTTACTAACAAGTGACATCCAGCATGAAAAATTTCTCCTATAAAGCCACTGTCACTACTGTCACAGTTGCTTGTGCACCACTACTGCAAAAACTGAGGCAGGAAAAACAGTGAAAAGTAGAGTAAATTGAGAAAACAGATGGATGAAAGAGGTTCTTCCAAGGGAGAAATAAATATGGTCTGATGAAGGGACTGAGCTGATGCTCAGGAGCATGGAGTCCACGTTCTGACTATCAGAAAATGCAGCTGTGAAACCCTGAACAAAGCCCCCAGTGCCTCTGTGCTGTGGTTCCTCTCCTCCAGGTGGATAAGCATCCTTGTTATTTTGTCCTCTCAGTGACACACTGCTGAGTGTGGGGACCTGCACCCTGGCAGGCAGGTGCACATGGTCCCCAGCACAGCCTGGTCTGAAAATGTTCACAGTGTTGTGCAAAGAGGAGAACTTGGTTCTGTGATTCATCTTAAGCCAAAAAATAAAAAGAAAAAAATAAAGATTCAGGTTCCAAGTTAGATCCCTGGTGGATCCAAAACCTTTGCTTCAGCCACATCTCCTGGTCTGCTGGTGTCCAGGCTGGGTTACTGAAATCTGTACAGTTTTCCTCAACACCAGGAAGGCAGCAGGCAAGGGACATCATCCCCCAGGCTCTGTTTTCAAAGCAGATCAGTGGTGTCAGAGAAGTCAGCAATGTCCATTACCTGGCCCCTTTGGTCAGTCACTTCCAGTGGGTTAACAATCCAGCTAATTTCTACCCAAAATTTCAAGCTGGATGTCCTCTCTTCAAATTATCTACCAGCCAAAATCAGGTCCACACCAAGAGAGGAGGAAAGGAAGTAGAAGGGTCAAGCACTGGATTTCAGCTTATCTTTGTGCAGAGCCTTGCAGGATCAATCTTGTTTAGAGCTCCAGGGCTCCATCTCCCCATAAAAAACACTGGCTGGGAAGAAATGAGATCAGGTAAGGAAAGGGAAATAATTGCATTGGTGATATTTTTTCCTCCTGTGTAATTAGAGCCATAGGCACTCTGCAGTCAGGGTTAGTATGTACTTTATATGCACACACCAGTGGCAATATTCCTCTCCAGGTCGCTTGCTGCCAGACTTATGCTGCTTTCATTCCTCAGAGGATTTCTTTTAGGGGGGGGAGAGTTTGTACTTGATGTTTTCACCTGTTTAGTTCCATCCTTTTACTCACTGCTACCATTTCCTATCTTGTCATCCTTCCAATCCAAAAAACCCAGGCAAGAAAATCTGACCTGTCCTTTCTGGAAGAGACCCAAGCACACCATGAGGCTGCAGGGGCACTTGACATTTCCCCGTGGTTATTAGCATTTCCTTAATCAGTCACTCCATCACAGGCACTGCTTAATATGCATTCAGGACAGCTGATAAGTAGTAAAGCAATTCTCAGGTGCTAAAAAAAGAATTCCTGCACAAGGGGATTATCAATAGGTGCCTTTCTTCCCCACTATTTAATCTGCAACAAGCAGATGCCTGTAAGCACCTGCCTGCTCACACACTTGACTCCCCAAAAGCATTCCCACCTGCAGCACAGCCTGTGGAAGCAAATCCAGACCCAAATCCAACCTCTCATGTTCTCCACGACACAGCAGCAAGTGTTCCATCTGGTGGTCTGGGGGAAGTGCAGGGGACGTGGCTAAAGCCATACAGCAGTGCCACCAACACCACACCCTGGAGAGGACACCCTGAGCACTTGTGCTGCTCTGCTCCCCGTGCACTCCACGGCCTCCAAAGCCTGGATTGAGCCCACAAAAAACTACCCAGCACTAAAAGACACAGCTCACCAGCAGCAGGGGTTCCCAGGCCACTTCTCACATGCAGATCCCTGCTAGCTGAAGCAATTAGGGCCAAAGGCTTTGAAAGTGAGAGGAGCAGATAAGATAACCACTAGGCTCTGCACAGGAGAATATGGGAATAAACCACAAAACCTGTTTTCCTTCTCCATGTAGGCACCTGGACAAAGCTGGCAGCAAGTCACAGGAGCCTGGGCCCTGGGGAGCAGTTGGTTAACAGAGCCCTGGCTAATTGCAGGAGTGCTATCAGCACAACCCACACTGGTACTTGCAGTGGGAAGCTGGGCTTAGCATGGGCTAGCACTCAGGGAAAGCCCTGAAGAAGACTGCTTTGCTAATCTCTACAGGAATAATTTCATCCCCTTACAGGAATCGTTTCCTTTGCTTTTATTTTCTTGTTAGGCTTCCAACAAGAGGCGACGAGCGCAGGCTGCACTATGGGGAACACCAGTGAGATGCTCAGAAAACCAAAAAATCCCCTCTGAGAGTGGTCAAAGCGTGGAGCAAAGGCTGTGGGGTCCCCACCCCTGGAGAGATCTGAAGGGCTCGGGGCAGTCTCAGATCTGCTTTGCCAGATTTTAGGGCTTACTGGAGGAGAAGGGGCAGGAGACCACCCTGTTCTCAAAGCCCTCCAACATAAGCTGCAATTTTCCATCCAGGCTTTGCAAGTAAAGACCAAAAGGGAATATTAAAAAAAATAAGTATACTGAATATTTCAAAGGGTTTTTTTCTAGGCTGAAGGAAGCACACTGTAACACAGTAAACCTCCAGAATGAGAGGTTTTCTGTCAAAGCAGCAAAGGCACAAAGAAACATCTGCACATAATTTCATGACTTTTAACTGGCATTTTAGAGCATGGCTAAACCAATAGCTCAGCTGTGTGCCTGGCACTTCTCAAACTGGCATTCAGTGCAGATGCTCAGTGGCAAAATGATCTTCTTTTGCTGGGGCTGATAGTGGGTATATTGCTCCATTTTCTCCTGAAACTTCAGAGCCTTTTGCAACCCTAAATGTGAGATCCAGTCCCCTCTCCAGCTGCAAGCTCTGTGCACTGAGATGTCCTTTCCACAGCTGCAGATTCCAGAAGCCAAAGTCAGTTTTAAACAAGGTTCAGGGACTAATGTTTTTTTAAAAATAGCCCACAAAAATCATGTACTGACTTGATCCATGCAAAGCATCTTTCTCGTGTCCTAACAGATGGGAATTTATTGCTCTCCTACCTGTGCATCCATGAGGAGGTGCCTCATCAGCATCATGGCACTTTTCAGAGATTCCTTCTCACTGGGCAAAAAGGCATCTTCCTCTTCATCCAGGGCTTTGGACTTGTTGACAATAAAATGGGAGATCTGGTCGTTCAAGGAATGCAGCGACTCCACAGCTGCAGAGACAGAAAAAAGCAAAACAGGACTGAAACACTATAGTGCCATTTTAAAAACTAAATTGTTGGCATTATAGGGTTAATTTTTGGGTACTTGCAGATTATCAACCAGATTCGATCAGGATCTAACCAGTGCAGTCTCACTGCTGCCCCACTCCATCCACAGGCAGTTGATTTTCCCCATGTGAAAGCTTTTGCAGCCCCAGAATTGTATTTTCAGTAGTCACTGCATGCTGCAGCAGGTCTGGGGGCTGTGGAAGTCCTGAGCTACTGCTGGAAGGAGCTGTAATGATAAGCAGTCAATAGATGAACATGGACCTGCAGGTAACCTCTTCAAGGTCTAAGGTTACATCCCAGCAGTAGCTAGAGCAATGTATGGATGGGAACAAGAGGCACTGACACAACATGGGAGTGCAGCCCAGGAGCCAGCCACATCCTGGGCTTCATCAAAAGCAGCATGAGCAGCAGGTCAAGGGAGGGGATTCTCCCCCTCTGCTCCCCTCTGCTGAGACCCCACCTGGAGGACTGCATCCAGGTCTGGAGCCCCAACACAAGGACATGGACCTGTTGGGGAGGGTCAAGAGGAGGGCCATGAAGATGATCAGAGGGTTGGAACCCCTCTCCTGTGAGGACAGGCTGAGAGAGTTGGGGTTGTTCAGCCTGGAGAATAAAAAGCTCTGGGGAGACCTTACTGCAGTCTTCCAGTATCTGAAGGGGGCCTACAAGAAAGCTGAGGAGGGACTTTTTATGAGGGTTTGTAGAGATAGGATGAGGGATGATGACTTTAAATTGGAAGAAGGGAGATTTAGATTAGATGTAAGGAAGAAATTCTTGACTAGGAGGGTGGTGAGACCCTGGCCCAGGTTGCCCAGGGAAGCTGTGGATGCTCCATCCCTGGAGGTGTTCCAGACCAGGCTGGATGGGGCTTGGAGCAACCTGCTCTAGTGGGAGGTGTCCCTGCCCATGGCAGGGGGGTGGAACTGGATGATCTTTAATGTCACTTCCAACCCAAACCATCCTGTGATTCTGAAACAGAAAGATAGTTGATTACAAACACTACTTTTCATAAACCTGTCCCACATTAACACTCCTATAATTCAGTTTAAAACCGAAGATCCTTTCTGTTAAGAAAGGTGCCATAAGCCTTATCTCCTAGGATTTGGCAAATCTAAACAGCAGTACTGTATAGCTGTGAAGAAAGTAAATTGCCCAAGGTCAAAAAACAGGTCATTGCTATAGTAAAAATAAGAAAAAATTAGTCTCCTGACTCCCAGCTCAGAGACCTGCTCCCTGCAATGTGCTGGGACCCAGAACTTCAGAAAATATGAAGGGCAGAAGCAGGAAATATTGGCTTTTTATTAGCTAGAGTAGGAGAGAGCAAGACCAACAGCTAAAATATTGCTCATTTTCTTTCCTTACGATTATCAGTACTTGAAACACTGTTAATCTTCTAAATTCTCCTTCATCAGGTCAAACCCCAGGTATTATATGTGAGATTCTGCTCCTGGTCATGCAGATCAGCAATCACCACCTCCACGCCTCACTGGAGTCCCCCAGCAATTCCCTGCACTTTATGATGCTGCAATTTATACAGGCTGTAATCCCTGAACTAATGGCCAAATTTATTCCCACCCAATGCAAAGCTTTGCTTTCCTACAGATCTGCAAAGTCTGCCATGCAATTTGCTTTTCAACCACTGCAGGTTTTTGGAGTTTTCATTTGGACTGTAGACTCATTAAATAAATGAGGCTCAAATAATTCTTCAGTGTATGTCTTTCTGCTGGTGGTTCCTGCAGTGAAAACCTTTGATAAGCTTGTGGCTCTGAGTAGCACATCACTGTCACCCACCAAACTGTGCTACAGCAGCACATCTGCCAAACCCTGAGCTGCTCAGGCTGCTCATGGATCAGGCAAAGTGTTATTTAGGACTCTCTGACAAAGTGATTTTAAGAACACGAGGCAATTGCAATCTACCCAACCTAGCTCTGTCCAAAGAGCTCACCAAGAAATCTGAAGAAGCAAAGATGAGCCAGAAACCACACTCATTAGGGAGCAAATCCTCCCCAGACCAAGGTTCCACAACAAATCACAGGTCTGTCCAAAACACAGGAGTGAAAGAACAGACTCTTCCTCACTGAGAGTCCTTACTTTTGATGAAATAAAAGAAAAATCCGCATCTTACAAAGCCCTGGAGAAAGCCTGAGGAGACTGGGAGGATCCCTTGGGCTCAGGCTATTCACATGCCTCACTGCTAATAGAAAAGGCAGTTGAGGCTCACCATGATGGATGGGTTCATTTTAAACCCTCCCATAAATCATGTTCAAGGCTTTGGAATAACAATTTGAAGCAGTTCCAGCTTTCAGGAGCAGGTGACAGCCCAGCCTTGGGGGGCCAGTGGGTCACATGCAGACGCTGTGCTGGCTGGAGAGGTTTCTCTGGGGTGCACAGGACACTAACTGGTCATGCAATGGACCAGGGGCTCCTCTCCTGATTAAGTTTTAAGGAACACAGAACCATCAGCACCCTTGGGAACTTTTCCCAGCATTAGCTTCTCTCTGCACAACACAATTTATCAGATTGATTGTGTGAAATCTGGGACTTCTTCCATAGCTCTTGGTCCTTTGAGGGCTTGGCTGCATCTCCTGCCACCCTCCCTCTGCACCACAGGGACTATGGATCATGTATCTAAAAGCTGCATTTTCCTCCTGCAGTCTCCCCCCACAATTTACCAATATATTCCTTTCTTGCTTTGAGGTTAAACAGGACAAGACCAAGAGCTGCTACCAACAGCTCTATAAGGGCTGTTTTTGTTTAATTCAGGATGTCAATACCTTGATTAGAGCTGAAGAAGGTGAAGGAGTCTTCAGAAACACTGCCCCTGGCCCAAACATTTCAGTGCTGCTCTCCAGAACAAAATCTGCTGATAACACACTGACAAAAGTCACCTGCACCACAAATCCTCCAGCCCATTTTAACCAACAAGACCCAGCCAGGGGGGGGCTGAGCCTCCCTGGCAGCAGAGCCACCATCAAACCCTGCTTTGAGTGCAGAATCACGAGCCACCAGCAGAGGAGGAGGCAGAAGTGGGCTGGGGAAACAAATCCATAAACCTGCAAGGCTGGCAGTGCAAGTTGTTCACCCAGGTCCATGTGCTGCCCACTGATTTCTGGTCTCCTCCTCCTGGATCTTGACAACACCCATGTCCTGCACCAATGTCATGGACATCAGCTTCAGTTTTCTGCCCACAGTCCCCTGGAAATCTCTGTCTCCATTTCCCATACTCAGACACCTACAAGTTCAAGCACTTTCTCTTTTCAAAGACCCATTCCCATGTCTTTCTTCACACCATTCTAAGTAAGGGTCTGTTGTATTTCTCTTACCCATCTCTACAAGGCAGGCAGAAGGATCATTCCAGCAAAGACTGTGGTGCTGAAGGGCTTTTTATATTTTTTTCCCCTCTAATGAAAATGGAAGTAAGGAACTAAAAGCCACACAGAGCTTTTGCTTTCTTAGAGAAGCTTTATCTCAGAGCCTAGAATTCCTCCATTCACAGGCACACAAGGATTCTGCTGCACCATATCACTTCCTAAAACCAGTTTTATCATAGAATGGTTTAGGTTGGAAGGGACCTTAAAGATCACCCAGTTCCACCCATGGAACAGGGACACCTCCCACTAGAGCAGGTTGCTCCAAGCCCCATCCAGCCTGGTCTGGAACACCTCCAGGGATGGAGCATCCACAGCTTCCCTGGGCAACCTGGGCCAGGGTCTCACCACCCTCAGAGTGAAGAACTTCTTAAAAATTTCTAATCTACATCTCCCCTCTTCCAGTTTGAAGCCATCACTCCTCATCCTATCTCTACAAGCCCCCATAAAAAGTCCCTCCCCAGTCTTCTTGTAGGCCCCCTTCAGATACTGGAAGACTTCAATGAGGACTTCCCAGAAACCTCTTCTCCAGGCTGCAGGACCCCAACTCTCTCAGCCTGTCCTCACAGCAGAGGGGTTCCAGCCCTCAGATCATCTCCATGGCCTCCCCTGGACCTGCTCCAACAGATCCTTCTCCTTGTGTTGGGGGCTCCAGAGCTGGATGCTGCACTGCAGGTGGGGTCTCACCAGAGTGGTGTAAAGAAGGAGAATCCCCTCCCTTGACGTGCTGCCCACGCTGCTGGGGATGCAGCCCCAGATGCCACTGGGGCTTCCTGGGCTGCACTTGCACAGTGCTGGCTCATGTTGAGCTTTTCATCCACCAGCACCCCCAAGGCCTGCTCTCAGTCCATTCTCCACCCTGCCTCAATTTGTGCTTGGGGTTACCCCAACCCAGGTGCAGGACCTGGCACTTGGCCTTGTTGAACCTCATGAGGTTGGCAGGGGGCCACCTGAAGGCTGTCCAGGTGCCCCTGGATGGATCCTTTCCCTCCAGTGTGTCAACTACACCACATATCTTGGAGTCATCTGCAAAAGTTTGATGGCTTTTGAGCAAAAGCTTACATCTATCTCAACTATGTAATAATTTTACTGATGAGTGGGACATCACACACTATTTTAGGTCTCCACCTAGGCCAGCATCATGCTTGCAAACCAAACATCTCCTTCTCACGGGTCCATGCATGGAGCTGGAGGTACCTCAGAGCGATGCTGTGCTGTGGACACTGGGTTTGAGGGAGCAGCCTGGCACAGAAGTGGGATGGAAACCACATGTAGCTAAACTTCTCCAAGTCACCATAAAGCAATCATTTTATAATCATATGTTCTCACACCAGGCAGCACTGAAAGCCCCAGGAAGCTGCAGATCTTCCCTGCAGACCAGGCAGCAGCAGCTTTGACATTCTGGTCACTCCTCGGCTGCACCAGCATCTCCATCAGACACGTCAGTCCTGCAAGCCACCTCCCCAGCACTAATGCACGAGTATTGATTCACTCCATCCTTCCTGAGCACTGGAAAACTGAGGATGGATCATGTTTGGGTTTTTTTTTTATATTTCAAAATTTTGGCTTGAGCCACAAACCCACATCTGCTTTTAGTAATAGGAATGGATTCCAGAGTCATCCCCCTCCAGCTCATGGCTTCTTTCCAGTTTTACACTGACTGTGACCAGAAACTGCCTTGTAGAGCACTCCTCCCAGGCTTTATGATTTTAAAGTAATTCAAAACAAACAAAATCACATTACCCTGAATTATTCTAACCTCCTTATCTGAAGCAATAGCTCTATATTCTCCAATATTTCTTCTCTTACCCTTTGGGAAGTTTATTGTTTGAGCAATATGTGGCACATTAATCTCTAGGGGGCAAATGCTTCTCTCATTTGTAATTCTCTAGGTTTAGAGAGATGCCAGAGAAATCAAAAGAAATATTTTCCAGTAAGAATGCAGAAAAAGCAGATCAGCATTTGACTTGCATTGATTTTTATAAGCAACTAAGCCACAGTGCTACGTTTAAACTCTGCTTGGCAAAACAAATCTTCTTCCATGCAGGCAATGGAAGCTGTATATGAAAATAAAATCATCCAAGTCTTCCTCATGAAAGTAAAACATGCATTTCTGAACCTCCAGCCTACACACAAAGTGAAAACAAAGGAAACCTAAAAAACCAAACAATAGCTGACTCTGGTGGTCTGGATGTCCTGTGTCAGACAACTTCCAAAGGGCCCTTCTCATAAGATAGCTATTCAAAGATATTTGATGTTTCTGATTTAAATCAAGGGGAACTTCCTGCCTGGTGTCCACTAAAAATCCATCAAGAAAGAAATGAAACAAAAAAAAACCACAAACAAACCAAAAACCCTCCACCCCTCTCAATTTTAAGCTTTAAACACTTCCGCTGAGCAACACTTCAACTAAACCCAGCAATTTCTTTGCAAACACATAAGACTTCTCTCTTTAAATAAAAAGATGAGGGGCCTCAGGGATAAACAGAGAGATATTTATCTTAGATTAAAAGGTTCTTCTTGCTCCCCTGAAACAACAACAACAAAATTTGAGGAAAATTTAAAAAATAAGAAAAAGAGAAAGTCAACAGTTTTCCTGTGCTGTGTCAGTTCTCCTGGCTTCAGGTTGACACATCAATAATGCTGCAAGTGAGACAACCAGCTCAGTGAAAGTTACAGCTACCAAAGCCCCACCAGCCTCCCAGCTTCTTCCTATTCCAGTTTCACCATTTCCTCCCTGTGAGGGACAGCTTCAAGAGCATGACAGACTTCCACTCATGCTCTGAGATACCTACAAGAAGACAGAAAATGATCTTTTTTGGAACGGGTGGTTTTCACAGCTGCTGTCACTGAAGATGTGCCATGTTGGGGGGTGAGGACCATTTGCCACCCCCAGAAGAAAGAATGGGACCAAAAAAAGTAGGGTTTTTTTCAGGGTGTTTCAGGGCATGAATCTCCAGAGCCTGAAGGACGTGCAGGGGAGAAAGGAAATTGCTTTCTGTCAGAGATGAGGGGGAAAAAAACCTACTCAGGTCAAAGACTACTTCAAGGAAGAGGCTGAGGCAATAAAGTTGTTCCAAGAGACCCTGTTTTATACACTCCAGGTACTGCCCAGATGAGTACAAAATAAAATAAACTGCAGAAAATATATCCTGAGATTTACTGACAAAAGCCAGCAGAGTCTGAAATTAATTCTCGCTAGCAGGAGTGACTAAATGAAAGAGGACAGACACTATCAAAATTATATCAAGGGATGTGGTATGAGGATTTCTGGGCTCATCAGCTGACTCTGCTGCACAAAATTAGAGAAGACATTTAAGTCAAACTTCTCTGTGAGCAGTCAGCACTTCCCACCACGACTGGAGATTTGCTTCCATGGAGAGAAAAGCCCAAAATGCCACCTTTACATACCCAGGTCCTTTGAAAATCCATCCCAGCTGAGCATGGAGCAGCCCTTAGAGCTGTGGGCTGCCAGAGAATCCTCACCCGCTAATGAGTCTTTCTGACTATCAAAGGGAATGATGTGTGTGGGCAAACTGTGCAATTCATTATTGCTTAATGCTACCAAACAGCTTCTTGAATAACATCTACAGATGTTGGTTTTGCAGAGAGGAAAAAATGTCTGTATCTAGATTTCAAGCATTTCAGGCCTTTTCTTTACAAGCTCTCCCCATTTTATCTGCACTACCACACCAGAGGCAGCCACAGGTTTCTGTGCTGCATGGGGCTCCCAAAGCTCCTGGATGACTTTCAGCAGAGGATTTCAGCTTCTCCCACATTGTATGTCCCAGCTGATACCTCTTTTTGAAGAGTATTTAGAACTGATTTGCTCAGACAACTGATTAAATTTCTTAAACCTTTTGTATAATCAAGTAATAACCCTCTGTGTAACTTTGGTCCCAAGAATAACAGCTCCCAGAGAGGATGCTCTCCAAATGCACTCACTCTACACTAAAATTGTAAGAGGAAACTCCAGGCTGTTTCTGCCCTGAGGTTTCATTTCCTTGGCCCTTCAGCCACAATCCTTATGAGATCCTCTCAGCAATGAGCCAGGGGATACCAACAGGCACACGGGAGACCATGGAGCAGAAGGCTTCCCCTTCTGATGCCTGGGCAACCCATGGATTTAGGGCATTAAAGGCACAGGGAGACTGACTGCCCACTGGTCAGCAGAGTGCTTTATCCTTGCCCTAAATCCCTCCTCACCCCAGCAATAACTACTCATTCTCCAGAGTATTCTTGTGAAAGCTCCAAATCCTGACTGCAGGGCCAACATAGAGCCAGCCCTGTGGGTATAAGCTCAGAAATTCAAGGCAGTTCAGGTTTAGGGCATACACACACATACAATGTATAAAAAGATGATCTTCCTACAGCTAAATGATAAATAATGCCTGTCCTAATTTATATTAGTGATGTTGGCTGATGGGTCTTCTGCTGGGTCCAAGAAAGGATATGCAAGACATGCAACAGTTCATTTTTGCCTGATGAATGGTTCTGATTAGGAAGCCTTTCCCACTGTAGCTTTTGCTAATTGCATTTCGACATATCAATTAATTTGTTCACTTAGCAGGAGAAGAAACCTCCCTTTGTAAAAGCCAAGCTCACGAAAATCCTTCCCTTGGACTGCACGGGTTTAACACCTTCCACTTCCAGCAGGACGAGAAGCTGATCTACAAAACCCACGACCACCAGAGCCACAAGGCAGGAGCTCTGTCTGAGCAACCTGAGCCCATTTTCCTTTACCCAAAGTGTCCTGAATCTCCCCAAACCCACCCTGCAGCACCTGCCCCATCCATCCGCTTGTGCCAGTCGCTGTTGGTCCAACACAAACTCACACGTGGACCTTCCACAGGAACACTGGAGAGATCTAGATCTAAACCACTCCATAAATATTTTCTCCTGTTGCTGGTAGAAGAGACTGACAGTTTTTTTCTTTCCTTTGTGGTCTTTAACTTGTTTCAAAGGAGGCATTCAATGAGCCCCCTCGTAGGAATAATTTACCACACCATTAGCTGAAGGAAAAATATCTGGTGTCTGCATTAGGGGCTCAATCACCTTTCAGCAAAACACTGTGAAGAACTCATTACAGTAATTACTAACGAGCTGGCCTCTTTGGGCTGTAAATGTTTTGTGTGTAACTGGCAAAGAGCTGCATTCAGACCTTCCCAGATGCAACAGAAAGCCACCAGACCAATAAATGGCCCTAGAGCACAGGAAGAAAACATGCTCAGAAATGAAGCTGGGCTTTTTTTTTCAGCTTATTAGTTTTTTCTTTACCAATCTGACCATTTGGGAAATGAAAAATGACATCACAAAGCAGAGCTCTGTGGAGTTCTGGCAGCTCTTTCATAACCGAAGTTTTTCAGTGACAACTTCTTTATTTTTTTTAAGGCTGTAGGAGCTTCTTTCAAAGTTGGATTTTTAACTACTGCAATTAAAATATCAATTTTAAGCTGTCCTTCAAAACCTGGTTGTGTTTTGAATCCAGCAACGTGGAAACACATTTTGTAATTTCTCATTACATTCTCCCTCCAGTGACAAGTGTATATCTTAGCAGCCAGCAGAAGGATGGGATTCAGAGCAAGGATGGATGTCCACATTCTCCTTGCAGAAACCACCTGTTGCCCCAAAATTCCTGAGGTTTTGTACCCAAGATAGGCCTGTGCTGAGCAGAAGGAGAAGAGCTGTTGTATTTTGCTGTGTCTTTCTGTTTGTTTTGTTTTTATCAGGCCTTTGGAAAGGACTTTTCTTTTTGCCTCAGTTTCCTTATCTCTAAATCCTAGCTAACACCTCACAGTAGAGAGCTGAAGTTAACCAGAGTTTGGGTGAAATTTTGAAAATTAAAATAACTTAAGAGTTTATTCTGGGTGACATACTGCCAGGGGGCATCTAGGAAATAAGAAAAAAAATGCTTCTTTTGGGGCAATAGTCTCACTAGAGCTAAGAGAATATTGAGGAGCTGAAGTGATTCCATGCCAAAAAACTTGCCTCTTCCCCCCAAGTTGTATTAGAGTAATAAATAATATTACCACTCATCCTAAAAGGAAAACCCCAAATGTAAGTAAATTCCTCTGCTATGTTTCTGTTTACAGTGGGGAGACTGAGTCAGAGCATGGAGTAAAGCAGCAATAGGTTCCTGCTGCTTTCAGTGGTGCTTGGAGCTGGAAGAACCCACGACTCCTCCACCAAACTGGACTCCAACCTTTGACAGTTGGACTATTGTTGTTTGCAGAAATATTTGAGATGTTTCATTTCCCAGAGAGCCACAAACTGCCAGGCCAGGAACAATGGCAAACTCTGAGATATATGGAAGGCATGACGCCAAACCAGTAAATCTCACTTCTGCCAGAGAAACTCCATTTAAATCTGCCAAGAATCCAAAACCCTTTCCAAGGACAGACAAGGCATGGTGGCACTCAGCTCTACAGCTCCTGCTTTCTTGTTGCTGTTGGGTAATCAGTTATTTGTTGCCTCTTTAGCTAATTGTGCAGCTATTGTATTTCATGAACAATAGCTTCTCTAGCTAGACAAAAAGGAAGTGAACAGAAGTGATGTATGGCAACACAAAGACAGCTTGGGCCAGAGTTCTAGCTGCTAGGAGCTGACTTCAGAGGAGCAACGCCCATCTGTGCTGGGTTTTGGTTGGAGGACAGGAGGACTGGCTCCTACTTTGCCCCAGATTGGCTCCAGGATCTTGGACGGGTCACCTCAACCCTCACTGCTGCAGCTTCCCATCTGTAAATCCAAGTTCTGTAGCCCACAAGGGCAAGATGCCACCACTGCTGAGGGATTCATTGGTCTTCTCCCTGCTCTCCAACGACAAATTTGGAATGGTTCTGGTTTAACAAGCAGCTCCTGGGGCAAACAGGATGCTCTGTCTCCTCAGTGTCAAAGGTGGAAGAAAACACTTCCTGAAGGGAATTTGACAAATCACTGGCTGTTCTGGGGCTTGAATGAGCTGGAACTGTTAGAAGCCAGCTGAGCTTGAGCTTGACTTGTTTCCCACCCAACATCTGGAAGAACAAGAGGCAGAGTAACGTGTTGTTTCTAGTGCTGAGACACTCATTAATATAGTCTTGCCAATCTGCTGGGGTTGCAATAATCACAGAGGGTCTGAAACTGGCTTTAAAAACAAGATGTAAAAAAAAAACTAAACCAACTGGGCTGGTTCACATCAGCTCTTCAGATCTTTGTTTTGCCCTTAAGATTGCACTTAACTTAAAAAAAAAAAAAAAAAAACCCACACCAAAACAAACAAGCCAACAGATTTGTCACATAAGAAAAATGTCAACGATTATGAGACTTGCAATAAAATCATGAAAACTGGCAACTTGCAAATCTGTCCTTGAATGTGTCTGTGTTTGCTGATTGTAGCTGAAAGACAGGATGGAGGATGCTGTTAAAGCATTTGAATTTCCTTAGGAGCTGTCTTCTTGAGCAGCTCTGCCTTAAACCCCTAAGATGTGACACTAACAAAACGCTGGGCTTGGCAATTCTATCTTTAAAAAAAAACCCTATATTGGCAGAGCATTATAAAAAGCTAAAATTCAAACCCTGGCAACACGCAGGTTGATAAAGCTGGGCTGAGGACAGCAGATCAGAGGGTCAAGTTTTATCAAGCACTCCCACAAACCCAGCTGCCTGGGAGAGCCTGGGAGGGGGGTCTGGTCCCTGCTGCAGATAGAGGTGACACTGAGCACCATGGCAGATGCTCCATCTGCACTGCCACTGCCAGCAGAGCCACACGCTGACAGTCCCTGCCTCTTAATTGTTTTACTGCTGCATTTCCTCCTCAGCCAAGGCCCATAATCCACAACCTGCAGAAGTGGTATTAACTTATTTTGCCAACTGAGAAATCCAAACCTTTTTTTCATTTATTTAAACTACCCCACTCATGGGAGAATGTCATCTGTGGATGTACAATGCTATGGGTATTTTGGCTTACTTGCCATTTATGCCATTTTTACACTGCTGTGCCCATTACCACCCAATTCTGACTTGCACCCATTAAGCCATTACATCCAATATCACCAACCCTATTTATACAGAATAAAAACAAGCACCTAGAAATACAGTCACGCAATTCATGTTGAAATGAGACTATATTCAGCATTTAATAACCCTGACACAATTATATCTTAGGAGCAAACGCTTCACATTCAAGATGCTTCTTCAGCATCTCATTTATTTTTATGGGCACAGAACTGAATAAACTCCTCCTAAAATAAAATAGATTTTTCAGACCAGTATTTAAACTTATTTCTGCCAACTCTGTCTACAAAATGCAGCAAGAGAGTATTCTTTGTGAAGAACATTATCCTGTGATCAACTACAGATGGATCCACAGCTTCAAACTTAACTTTCCCAATCAGTAAGAATATTTAAATCATGCTGAAGTTTTAGAAAATCTTTGATGTTTGTATTTAGTCAGCATAACAGTGCACCAGCCCTTCTCCCAAGCAGTCAGAAAATAGGCCTAAATTTAGAATGGAATGGAATGGAATGGAATGGAATGGAATGGAATGGAATGGAATGGAATGGAATGGAATGGAATGGAATGGAATGGAATGGAATGGAATGGAATGGAATGGAATGGAATGGAATGGAATGGAATGGAATGGAATGGAATGGAATGGAATGGAATGGAATGGAATGGAATGGAATGGAATGGAATGGAATGGAATGGAATGGAATGGAATGGAATGGAATGGAATGGAATGGAATGGAATGGAATGGAATGGAATGGAATGGAATGGAATGGAATGGAATGGAATGGAATGGAATGGAATGGAATGGAATGGAATGGAATGGAATGGAATGGAATGGAATGGAATGGAATGGAATGGAATGGAATGGAATGGAATGGAATGGAATGGAATGGAATGGAATGGAATGGAATGGAATGGAATGGAATGGAATGGAATGGAATGGAATGGAATGGAATGGAATGGAATGGAATAGAATAGAATAGAATAGAATAGAATAGAATAGAATAGAATAGAATAGAATAGAATAGAATAGAATAGAATAGAATAGAATAGAATAGAATAGAATAGAATAGAATAGAATAGAATAGAATAGAATAGAATAGAATAGAATAGAATAGAATAGAATAGAATAGAATAGAATAGAATAGAATAGAATAGAATAGAATAGAATAGAATAGAATAGAATAGAATAGAATAGAATAGAATAGAATAGAATAGAATAGAATAGAATAGAATAGAATAGAATAGAATAGAATAGAATAGAATAGAATAGAATAGAATAGAATAGAATAGAATAGAATAGAATAGAATACAACAGCTCCATGTCCTTGTGCTGGGGCTGCAGAGCTGGACACAGACTCCAGGGGAGGTCTCCCCACGGCAGAGTATTTCCAGAAAATGGGATTTCATCATCTTAAAAAACATAAATTTCATCATCTTTGAAAACAATAAATGGGAAGCACAGTCTGCAGTGAAGGAAACTGCTCTTTCCACTCTCCTCTACAACATGTACAGTAACACCTCTTGCTTCAAGTTCACAAGGGGCTCGTGCTCCACAGCCAAACCAGAGGTGCCTGAAGCTCCTGTGTTCCTCAAAATGGACAAGGGCTGACCCTGGAGCAGCTGCCCAGATCATAGGCAAATTCTTCTGCCCTTTCTTATCTTACACAGCAAGAAATTTTGGAAGAGCTCCTGGTATGGTCAGAGGTAAAAAGGGATAGCAGGAAATGTGTCAGACTCTTCTTGGGTTTGTTGGGTTTGATCTCCTCCAGAAGAGCTTCTCTCACTGGAAACAAAATAATTTTGAACGATGTGTAAGTTGTGAGGTTTCATTTAGAAACCACTCCAGTCCTGATGATGCTTTAGCACGTCCTCTGCCTGTATCCAGGATGGCATTTGAGCAGAATTTTGTGGGCACATTCAGTTTCTTTTCTTATTTTCACTCTACCTGAACATGATCATTTGTCAAAATTATGACATTTCCAGAAAAAAAAAAAAAGAGCAAGTAGAGTATTCCATGCTAATTACATAGTACTCAAATGTTTGTCTCAGAATCATCTCTTTTTTATTTATTAGGTTTTCTAGATGCTCCTGCTAAAGGTACTTTTACCTCCATTGCAGTCAATGGGATTTTCAGTAGGGAGGAAGCACCTCATCACTTTCCTCACATGGCAAAGCCTCACAGGAGAGTTTAAGTGCATTTTTCTTGTTGATAACCAGTGGGAAAACAATTTATTTCTAAATTTCCCTAACTGCAGAAGACAATGCCTTCTTTGTTTGGACTTTTCCTAGGCTTTGTAATTTAGCTTTGAACCTTGACTTCAGGGCCGAGCTCACATTTTACATCTAAATTACTCAGGCTGCATTTGTAAACATTCACTGGTGGCATTTATTCCAGCAATTGGAAAATAGGGGAAAAAAAACAAACAACCCTGTTGACAGGGATAACATAAATGGCACTAACCTCCTTTCCACACTTTCATCTGTAGCCTTTGCAGCGAGATCATTTGGCAAGGCAATGAGATTAAACTTTAATAAAGGAGGAGAGGAGTAGCTGTCACCAGTCTGAGACTGGGAAGGCAGAGTCTTGCAGGCAAGGCTTGGGAGGACTGGGATTTTCCATCAGCCCTGCTCCTGTGCCAAGACCAGGCGAGGAGCTCGGACTGCAGCCAGGCCCTTGGAGAGATGAGATCATGGCAATACCCCAGCGGTGTGTGGAGCAGGTAAAACCAGAGCAGCAGCAGAGAAGTAAAAATCCCTTCCTGCCCACTGCAACACAGCATATTAGGGAAATCAAAAAGGGTTGTATTAAAATGTTCAAATCTCCTGAAATGACTCAGAGACTCCTTTCATTTCCAAACACACCCACGTTCCTTTTGCCTTGGCGCAATGGTGACATCTTGACACCTAACTTGCTTTTGAGGATGGAGCTTGAAGAATTCTGAAGGTGGAGGTCAAGGAGGGCAGTGATTCTGGGTCCCCAGCCCTTGATGGGTGGGAGATGCCTCAAAATGAGACACCTGGAAGCACATTCACCTGCTGCCTGAGCTGCAGGTACAATCCATGTAGATAGAGCCCATTTAAATTGTCTATCACCTGCAAAATCCACCCAAGTGGATAGGCATGTGGGTACCATCATCTGAACCTTGTGCTATCATGACTGCTCTGCTCTGACAGCCCACCTGCCCAGCAAAACCCCTGGAGCTGACTGACCCACCCTGCAGTCTCACTTTTTGGATGCCAGGCAGCTCTAGCTCCAACTGTCTTTCCCTATGTGAGAACCTCTTTTGGTTAGCAATGAGAATGAGCTGGAGTTTCTGAGAGCCTTTCATCTTCCTCAGGCTCCCAAACATGCTTAAGCAACAACATTAACATTAAAAGTTAATTCACCCTGTTAAAAACCCAGCACATCACTCTGCTCCCCCCTGGCAGCTGCCTGAGGGAACAACCATTCTCCTTGGCTCAAGCATTTTGATGGATGAAGGGAAAGCAATTCATTCTGACACTTGATTGGCAGAAAGCATCTCTGTTAATAACGACCAAAAGGACAGAAAGAGAAGAAAATGACAATACAGCTCCATAAATTAATTCTGGTGTCATACTTAGGGTTGTTTTAGAAGACACAGAGGGTGAACTAAGACTGCACAGTGCAAAAGGTTTATTTATTTTATTTCTTATAAAGTCAGAGTGAGATTGGCAACAAACCTGCTGGAGTTTAATAAGAGACTGGGACAGAAACATTCCTTCAAAGGAGTCTCCTGAACTGATAAGGACTAAGTGCAGATTTCCTGCAGATTCCTTAGGCAGGCACTGGAATGAGCTGCCCAGGGGGGTGGTGGAGTCACCATCCCTGGAGGGGTTTAAAAAATGAGCAGATGTAGCACTTGAGGCCATGGTCTAGTGGTTAGGGAGATGTTGGGAAGAAGGTTGGATCTGATGATCCTAGAGGTCCTTCCCAACCACAGTGATTCTATGGTTCTTGGGCTCCACCTGTACAAACCTCAGAACAATAGACATTGGTGGCTCGAGGAATCTCCCACAGCACAGGCCTCTGGTTTCATTCCCAAGGATTTCTGCACCCCACTAAAAAGAAAACGAGCCCCAACCTATTTGCTGCCTCCCCACGGAGCCAGCGCTCCTCACCCGGCCGGCGCTCTGCTCTTCTGTCCACCTTTGCCATGGCAACCAGAAAACTGCATCACCAGTGCCAAAGGGATGGGTTATGCCTCTGAACTGCCCTCCTGTCTCCAGCCAGGCCATGACATCTCCCAGCTACCCCTGTCTCCAGCCAGGCTACGACATCTCCCAGCTACCAGGCACACAAGACCAGCCCCACGCTCGACGCTGTGCAAAGCTGCAGCACAGTGAATCCAGACAGGAGAGACACAACTTGGCACAGGCAAGGGGCAGGCAGGAGATTTGTGACTTCAGAAACCAAGAGGCACAGTGGTTAGAAAACAGGGGACACTGGCTTCTCATTTCATGTTGTCACAGGCACTGGGAGCTCAGCACACCCACCAGAGAGGCTGAAACACGAGTGAATCCATCAGGCAAACACTCACCAAACTGCAAAAGGACATTGCAGAGGCAAGCCAGGGTTTCTTAGCAACAGCATCACATACAGGTCCATTAAACCCAAATTCCTCTGTGAGCAAACCCTGAGCTAGGAAAATCTGCAGACACTTATTGAGAGCGTGTGCTACAGCATGTCCTCTGGCTGGTCCATTTTTCAGGGGAAAATAAAGGTAGCCATGGAAAAGCAAAGACCAGATATCACTTGCATTTTGGGGAGGGCTCTTTGGATGCCTCAGAGGTGTTGGATTTGAGCCTGGCTCATAATGAGGTCATGCTGAGCTGCCATGGTGGGTCTCTACAAAAGCCTCAGCTGTAGAAACTGCTCCTGCAGTCCTGTGAGAGGATTGCTCTGGCCAAGGCAGCAGCTGAAGAGCAGCTCATGAACCACACCAAAAACACACAGAGAGCAAATCCGAGGGCAAGAAGTGATTCACCCAGAGCAGTTTGATTTTCCCCATGTAAAATGCTTGGTATTTGTGAGTCTCCACTGGCTGATTTCTGTGGTGTTACTCCTGATTGACTGATGGCACAGGAGACCCAACAACAGTGAGACCAGGCGAGGTGGCCAGGAGGTTCCTCCTCTCCCTTGCTAGCCCCAGTTTGCAATATTTCTATTCTGATTACAGCTGACAGCAACTGTGACACCCCTAAGCAGCTCTTTATTTTCTCAGAGCCTATGCCCTGGAATCATGCAATGGTTTGAGCAACTCCTCTTCCATTTGGAAAGTGTGTTGTAAAACCCATTTCAAAGATGATTTAAAGACATTCTTAGAGAGGCAGGAGACAGATGCTGTTTGAACCACCACAGTGCTCACACATGGAGCATGGCTGGTGTAAATCCTGCACTTACACACATCCAGAAGTTATCTGTAGGCAGTTATTTTAAACATCACATTTCCACAGTCTATCCAGATGACACATATTCTTCATGTTTCCCATTAAAAGGGCTCTTCTTGCTGCTGATCATTAAGTTATCATCAGAGGTTATGAAGTTAACGTGAGAAAAAGGCAAGATAAGTACATTTCTAGGCTGCACCAGTGCTTTGGGAAGTTCTCTCCCTCGAAAAGGTCAGCTCATTTTTGGATTGTCTATTTGCATAAATTTTCAGCTGTCAACCCTTGCTCTTCCTCTGCTGCAAATGGGAAACCTGTATCAGATAGAGTGCTCAGGGTGAGTTACACACAGATAAAGCTTTTATACTGAGACAAACAAAAACACCTTATAAATCTACATCCACTGGGGTTTCGATTCATTTTACTGTACTCATTTAATACCTCCAGAAGTAAATAGCTTAAAATTACACTTTGAAACACTTCCATTGGTATTCTGACAAGGAGAAAGGGCAGATTTAAATCTAGGAAATAATACACAGAAGAGAAGTAGCCGTGGTCAAGAAGTAATTTCCTTGCATAATCTCCAGCACCATCTGTCTGAAGCATATTTAGGTGCCAATTACGGTGCACGGGTCCACTGGATTCATCTAATAAGTTCTTCAGCTGTGGATCAAATCCTCCCAACCCTTTGTGATTTGCATGAGGAGTCAAAATGATAAACTCTTTAATAATGCCAGCAGATAGCACGCGCTGAACTGGAGGAGAACAGATACAGGGGTGTTTAATGAGAAGAACATGAGGTTTATCATGTTTTCACTATTAAACTCAGACGTGATTAGGCTAATGAAAAGCAAACACAACATCCCTCCCCCCTCCCCGAGCTGCTCCTCAGTCTCAGAAATGTTTGCACTAAGGGGAATAGCAGACACTTCCTCACAGTTTTTCCTCCTCGTGTGGTGTTCACAACACTCCCACCACCAAAAAAACAAATTTAGCTCTAAGACCTCAATTTTTGGGCTGTTTCTATAGTCTCATCTTGTTGCTCTTTCTAATGGCTTTTATTTATATGTTAAATGAGATGAAGGAGCAGCTACACACATAAGGGGTTTTTTTTTTTGCCACATCTTAACCACTCAAATAGCTCCTGTCCTGCCTTCATTAATGTGCATTTCCACACCAGGATGAAAGAAGAATGTGAGGCTAAAGTTTGCCCTGGAAAAGGAGAGGATCTCATGCTGTTAATATGTCATTATGTTTCTGTTCATTACCATCTCTGGAAGCCGACAAATATATTTTTAATGACTTTTTTTTTTCCCCTTAATGCTCTTTAAAGTATTTTTCCCTTACTGCAGTGCTAATAAGGTGTAAAAGTCTTGTCCTGGAACTCTACACCACACCACAGCTCACAAATTTTCTCACAAATGCAAATTAAACAAAGTATTTATGGGTGTGCAGAGTCAACTTGTTAACACATTAAAACTTTCCCAGACTATTTAGTCAAGATTCAGTTTCCAATATCATTGAAATAAAAATGTAGAGGAGGCTTTTAGTGATAATATAAGAACCCAGGTAGATTTTTTTTCACTGTCAGCTGAACTGATAAAGGCTTAGATATAGATACAGATGGTGATAGAGATGATAGAGATAGATAGATAGATAGATAGATAGATAGATAGATAGATAGATAGATATGTTTGTGTGTGGAGCAGCATTCAGACTGAAGCAATTCTCCTTAATTCTACATATTTTTTACAAAAGAAACAATTAAACAAAGAATGCTTTCAAAGTATCCACCAAAAACTGTGGTTGCCTCTATTGTTCACTAGCAAATCAATGATCTTTGAATTGAAATAAATCTTTTTTGTATGGTTTGGACAGTTTTATAATTTAGAGCCAGGTTCCAGCAGGGAAGATTTGCGTCAGTGCAATGCAGTCTCTAGAAGATAGATGTTAGCACAATGTCAAATCTAATCAGGAGTGACATGCTGCTGTTATTTGATTCTGCTTATCAAGTTTATTTATCTCTAGCTGTAACTTTTGTTCAAACACTAAGTGGGAACATTTGTCAGTAAGGGAATGGTATGATTAGCACACAACTTTCCCCACCTCCAGACCATTCAGGGAAGTGCTTATTTTAATTCTTCAGAACCACAGCATTTTAAATCACCTTTAAGTGTTTTGGTGAAGTGGGTTCTGGATCGTGATAAATGAATCATTAGGAGGACAAATTACCCAAACTGGGTCAGAATCGACCGTGCTGTGCAAGCTCCAGCAGTGAAGGGGAAGCAGGGAGTGACTCAGCCAGAGATAACAGGGAAGAGACTGATTAGTGCAAAGGAATACAAAAGTTATTCAGGATAGAATTTGAAGAGTTCACAGCTCTCACTGACCTCATATGAGCTGCTAAAATGGTTTGAGGAAAACGAGGGAAAACAAAGATTAGTGATCCCCATTTTGCAAAGTCTTGGCACGTAATGGACAGTGAGATTTGGACACAGCAGCTGAGCTGGGGAATGTCAAACAGTGTGTGGCCTTTCCTGTTGGGTTTGGGCAGGATGGAACAGGGGCATCTGTAGGAATAATGCTGATTAGAATAAAAACAAACACTCCTTGCTTAGCACTTGAGCTCCTGGGGCATGCCCTGTCCTGTACATCTTTAATGGACCCCACATTTGGAAACAAAAGGTAAGGATACCAAACAGAAGTGCAGGTGCTTCTTATGCCAGTTATTGCCATAGTCTAAATTAACATAAGAAAAAGAACATATCCAAATGAGGTCATTCACCCAAAAAAATGACTAAAGCTTTTATACAGCATGCAGTTGTAGAACTTACTACTTCTCCCTTTACTGCCCATGGGCTGGGCCACCCATAGATGTGTAACACTGAACAAGACAAACCTCTGCTCTGCTCCTGCCCTGAAATCTCCCTGCCTGTTGGCAAACTTTACTTTTGGCCAGTGCTCAGCAAAATAAGACTCCAAAATCACACAAGCATCCACTCCCTCCCCACGCAGTTCCCTGGGCTAAGATAATCCTTCTTGACTTTGGAAGTGAGGCAAAGAGGAAAAGCATCATCCCAGCCACACAGCACAGTCCAGTCCCATGGGTCTGACACCTGCCTAGTGGGCAAGGGGCTTTTTTTGGCTTTGCACGAAGCACAGATTTGCCAAAACTGTCTGGCCATCACTGATGGAAAGGTTTGGAAGAGTTTTACAACAGCATACATGGGAGGAGGACGTTGTCACAATAACCTTAAGAAATAAAAGAGAGAAGCAGCTCGAGAGACAAACCCTTTCATCCCTGCCCTCCCCTAATCTCATGCAGAGATGACACAGAGTTTCAGACAGAAGAATTAATTATTCGGTTAACCCAGCTCCATTTAATGTGGCCATGGCTTTCTGTTGATAAGGAGCAAACAATGAGATTTCTCCATTCTGGAGAAAACCTCCAGCCTCTTTTCCTTTGCTCACTCCCACGCGTTGCTTTCCCTGCAACAGAAGTATCTGACTTATTTTTTCTTTGATGGGGTAAAATAATAAACACGAGATGAAAAGGCAGAGAGGCAGCCTTTTGGCTGGGAACCTGAGAAGATGGCTTCCTTCTGCTTCCAACCACATCTTCTCAAGCTGCTGCAAAGGAGAGGGGAAAAAAATAAAGCTGGAGTCATAAATTCATGAATCATGAAAAATCAGATTGCTTTTGTACTCGGTATGAGCAACTTCTGGTGTTTTCAGTAGATTGGTTTCATTGTAGACACATCAGTTCTCAGATGGTGTAATTAATTATATCACTCCCAAGTGGTATTGAGATGGGGAAACACACTAGGTGAAATTGTCCTGCCAGTTAAAGGTGTGTAAACCCAGAGACTGAGTTTATCTCACGTGGTGGGTTATGATTTTCCAGAATGTGCAGCAGGTTTGTAAGGTGTGGAATATGACATTATAATTTCAGGCAAATAAAACTTGAACTAACTCTTACACTTTTCAAGGTCAAATAAGCTCAAGTAGCAGAAAAAAGGCCTTATCATTAATGCATTTTTTTATGCATAAGAAATTAAAGAGAATTAGAGGCATTTTGATTTAAATAAAGGCTGCCAACCAAAGAGGGGAAAAAAGAAAAAAAAAAGAGAACTTCAGCTCTGAATTACTGTTTGGATAGGCCAAGGGATGACCCTGCTCATCTGCCAAGTCCCAAATGTAGGAGGCTGTGTGAGACAATGAAAGATATGTGTGCACATGCCCAAGTATGAATTATTCCTGCAAGACTCTTTAAGGGGTGAGGTGCCTTTTTATAACTCTGGTCATCAAGTTTCAATAAATAAATGAGTGCAGGTGGAATTGAGCATCAGTTCTGGGTGGAAACTGAAAGGCAGGACACAAGTTTGCACCCAGAAAGAAGAGGAGAGGAGCAGCTCAGACTAGAGATCAGCAAACCTTCAGTGGCTGCCCACCACACTGCTGGTGTTTTCCAAACACAAGAGCAAGGCTCTGGGAGTTCAGCAACAGGGGAGGAGGATGCTGTGGAGAGGGTTTCAGATGGTGCCTGGCTCCAGCTGAGGTTGGGACTCTTGATAGAGCAGGTTGAGACCTCCCTACACACTTGATTCCCTAGCAAAAGGACCTCACCCTGCATATAACATTTAGAAGTCATTAATGTATTCAGAGTAAATATTAAATTAGGGCATGCAAACAATCCACACCACTGTTCCCTTGAGTCACAAACACCAGCTTGTGTTTGGGGATCAGTTCACTGATCTTCACCATCATCCTGGAGTCAGTAGGAGTAAATCATCCCCTGTTTAAGTACAGAAGCTGTCCCAGCACAAAGGAAAGTAGCTCAAAGTTACATGTTTCTTCTTTAAATTGTGCAGCATTTGATGCTTCTGGAGATATTTATGTCTGACCCTGCAACAGACTGAAGCTGCTGCTGGAAACGGAGCCTGTTGGGTTCTCTTTCTGCAAAGGATGTTCTGGCCTTGGGAGTGACAGATCAGGAACAGACTCCTTCATCTTCCTGCCACTTGCAAGGAAGTCACTTACTGAAAGGTAAGAAGCTCTGGCAGCCACAGGCAACATCACTTCTTTCTTTCTACATTGCTGGGGTTTTTTGGGGGTTGGGTATTTTTTTCCCTTCTCTTTGATCTGTCTCCTTGTATGCACTTGACCCCCCAGAAATAAAAGGAACAAAACTGCCAAATACTCCAGGCACAGAAAAAAACACCAGAGCTGAGAAGGGATGGGGAAACAACAGGAATTCACATAGACATGAACATTTACTCAAAGCAGCCACCAGCTTCGTAGCAATTTATGGGTGGAGGTAAAAAAAAAAGCAAAGGCAGGTCCGCCCCCCACCCAAACTGTCCAGCAGCTCCCAGGGGGAGTCCCCCCCACATTCAGGAGGGGTTCAGCTGGGGATCACCCCCACAAGAGGAGCCGTGAAACATTTACTCAAAGCGGCCACCAGCTTCGTAGCAATTTATGGGTGGAGGTAAAAAAAAAAAGCAAAGGCAGGTCCACCCCCCACCCAAACTGTCCAGCAGCTCCCAGGGGGAGTCCCCCTACATTCAGGAGGGGTTCAGCTGGGGATCACCCCCACAAGAGGAGCCATGAAACTCAGCTGTGAATCAGCTCAAGATTCAGAGAAATCAATGCCCACTCCTCCAGATATCCCCTTCCCCATTTATTATGTCCTAAGGGCAAGTTAGGCAGTTCAGGGAGATTTTCTACTTTCCAAACATTCTTTTGTCATTTCTCCTGGAAACTGTGACTGGGGCTCTGTGTGTGGCTGCAGCAGCCGTTTCTATTCAGAAGAGTGTTTTGCTTGATCATGTTGCTTGACTGTAGAGATTTTTTTTAGTGCCCAAGCATATTGTTGAACTAATATTTTCCCTGAGTTTGCACTGAGCTTTGCCCCAACTCATGCCTTCTGTCAATTTTTCTCACAACCATTCCTGCAAACAACCCTTCTCAGTCTTCACCCATAAATTACATTTATTAAAGAGCAGCAAGAAAACTGCTTTAAGTTCCTAAATACCTCTTCTAAGAGTGAGAACAAGCAGACGCCCAAAATCTTGTTTCTCTTATTTTTGCAAACAACATACCAAAGGCCTGACACCTTTTTATAGCTTCAGCATGACCTCCCTTTGCTTCCTTCAAAGTGTGACTTCATTTCTCAGCTATGGTGGGGGCCCAGCTGCAGTGCAGCACCCCGAGCAGGAGGGTTAGGCAGTGCATTAAAATGCAATATCCCACAGGCTGTGATTTATGGTCTATCACTTAGAGCTGAGCATCCTGCATCTTAATTGTCTGCTCCTTGCCAGCTCCTTGCTTTGGGTGGGAGATTAGAAATTTTTCATCCACCGTGAATTTTCATGGAAATTTGGGTCTTTGAAAAGCACAAGAGTTAAAGATGCAAAAATAAACCAGTCCAAGCTGCATAACTAACACACTGTGTGCAATGCACGAGAAGGTACCATGGGAAACAACTAGGAATTTTTCTTCACCCGATTTACAAGTTGCAGGAGTTTCCCCAAAAGCATCAGCTCTACAAGTCCACAGAAATAAACCCACGCCTTTGCAGCCAGCCCCAGGGAGCTCACAGCCAGCAGCAGATCTCCAAAATCTTCATATTCACTGAGTTATCAGCTAATTTTGAGAATCCATACATACTCACTGAACACTAGAACAGCTCTGACTTTTCATTTGGCTCACACCTGACAGGCAACGCGCCACGTGCAGGGTATGAGATCCTGTAGCTGTTAAATCAGGCAGAAATACAGCATGCACTGGCAGTGTCCTGCTTGAAGAAACTTTAATCTTCCTCAGCCACATAGATTTGCAGTTAAAAGCTATAGATTTGAAATTACAAACACTTCCCAGATCAAAGAAAAGCCTGTCCAACATCCGCGGGAAGGAGTTAATTGTATAGATGATGGCTCCATGAGTCAATCAGAGGGCTGTTATTTACAGATTTGTACCCAAAACCCAGCTCTGGCCCATTCTGTGGATGTCTGTGACAAATTCCATAGGTTTTTTTTTTCCATGACCTTTTCAACCCCACACCTTCTCAAGATTTTTTATCATCTTCAGATTTTTGATATGTCCACGTAATTATATCCATATATCATTAATCCAGCTGGTGTGAGAGCAATCTCATCCACTGAACCACACTTGGCTGAGACAACCTGTTCCCAGGGCAGAAAAATGTTAACAGCCTGGCAAAACACCAGGAAAGAGGATTTGCTGTGGCAAGTCAGATGGTGGCCCCATCATCCACACTCAGGTGCTCCCTGCCCTCACTGCTGCAGACTGGCCATTTGTTTTTTGAAGACTGGAAGGTTCTTGAGATGGAGAAGGTGTTTCCAAACATCCACCCTGCTCCTCCATGCCTTTGGCACTTTGATTTTCCCAGAGCTATGCTTCTCTGCCTTGCCCAACACATCTCTGCACCCCAAACATTTCTTTCCTATTGATTTATTCTCTCTGATAGTTTATTTGATCTTCTGTTTGTTTAATCCTTACAATATTGGTATTTTTCAAGCTGGTAGCCAAATAAAACCTTTGAAGACATATGAAGCACATAGTAAGAGTCTCATTGCCCAATAAATTGAGGGCACAAATTATCCAGCCAAATCTGATGAGCATCTCATCACAGATGGCAGGTTTTGCCATCACAGGGCGTTGCAAAAGAGACATATTCATATATTCTTGTGTGGAATGTTAAAATCCAATCAGCAAACACCAGAAGGGGATTACATTACCTTGGACTTGAATTCAATTGCATTTTTAATTCTATTAAAACTCAAAGCTTGCACATCAAAAATTGTATGTATTTGGTTAGGACCTTAAGTACATGTTTGCATATTACTATTATCACTGTATCTGTTTAAAAACTTAAATAGGCTTTCTAGCCATTTGAAAATTTTGGGAAATTGGGTGGGTTTTATAGTACTGAGCAGAATTTTAAAACCACAAGACACTGAAGTGAAGGATCCTGACACAAAGACACTTTCTCAGCGTTTTGTCAGAGTCCTGCTGGAAAACAGGATTAACTGTTACAAGCTGAAGCTACACTTGACCTCTGAGGTTTTTTGTGTTGGTCAGTTTAATTAGCCCATTAAAAATTAAATGTTAATATCAGTCTGAGGAAGCTCACACTTCACTGTGTCTAGAAGACAGCGTGGGGAGGAGACACATCTGAAAGCACATTCTAATACCACAGATTCTGACAATAAACAGCTTGTGACCCAGCAGAGTGATCCCTGCTATTACTTAGAGGCTGTTATTAGCCTTAGAGGGTATCTTGGGGCTACTTAAGTGGCAATCATTGACCCAGCAGCGTGTCACTCTTCACTGCAGAGCTAAGTCAACACACACACTACTTCCTACACAACCCTAATTGGAAACAAGGGGTAAATTCACTCCTTGCTTCCACTACTTTGTGCCCAGTTAAACGCTGCAAGTTCCAAAGTGCACAGAAAGAGTTTTGGGGGGTTGTGTCCTGAGTTATCAGGGAGGAATAATTAATATAGGAAATAGAAGTGCTGCTCTTGAGACCTGGGATGCTGCAAACCTGCCACACAGCATCCTTGAACAAAGCCAGTCAGGGCAGGGGGGTTACTGGCTGGCAACTAAAATGGGTGGCTGTGGAAGGTCTGTCCTCTCTTACGTCTTTAAAACCCCAAAACTTGGGCAAATACAAGAGCTTATGCAACCTCAGGAAGTCCATCACTATTCAGTCTTTTCTCCCCCAGGCTCTCAGCTCTTGGAAAAGGAGCAGTGATGTGGGTAACACACAGCTCATTAACAGTGTACCTTGTACATTCAAACCATCTCTTACAGCAGCAGTTTGTATTCAGAAAATATTTAGCTTATGCATCATCAGTTTAAGATGAAATATAGAGCAGTGATTAACAAAATGCACAGTGTGGAGCAGTCAGCATCCAAAATGGCAGATTAATGTCCAAAACTCAGTCTTTAATTCTAGCAGATTTTCAGAAAATACAACTCACTGTTTAAGTCTTACTTGTAGAAACATTATTCACAACAACCCCATCACCTGAGGGCTCCTGATCTTCACTGATCTTCTCAGGTGAGCCCTAAACTCCTTTTCTTTCCATTCCAGTTTTATATAAAGAAAATCTAAATAAATGAACCCAAAGTTTTCAAAGGTTCAGGGTCACTCTGGTTTGTATAGGTGCATCAGTCATCCAGCTTTAATAACTCAGATTCCATGCTGGATGGTATAGAAAGACAGAGAAACCCAACAGTCATAAATTCTCATCAAATTCACTGTCCTATTTTCTTTCTGCCAGACATAGTTTTGTCCAAAGTGTAGAAGGCTTTGTTTATAGCACAACCTCAGCAAAGAAAATAGCTTCCTCCATCCCTCTCTCCCCACTAGATCTCCAGACTCGTAATTTTTAATTATCTCTCCTGTCAAGCAGCTAATCAGAAGTGTATGGAAACAGGTTCAAGAACAGGTAATTCTCAGAGCCAAGATCGAGTCCCTTGTACAACAACTCAAAACTGAGCTTAAAAAACAACAACAAAACCCAACACAGTTATGTCTCAGACACAGCAGCAGGTGCTCTGTAGAATTTGATCTGAAAAAACCCAAAAGTGATGATTTTGTGGGCTGGGCACTAGAAGTGGTGTGTAGAAATTTGCCTGTAGACCTTTGCTGCCCCAGTAACCCAAGAAGCACCAGAGAACTGCCCCACAGCCCTCTGGCCAAGAACACTGGATCAGCACTGGTGTCTACACGGGGCACCCTGTGGCACCACAGCCACTTTACAACCAACACCCCAGTGGTTCAGAGTGGTGCAAAAAACTGGGAGGAAAATCAACCAAGCCCCAAGGACAAACAGGGCAGAACAACAGCGTGACCCAGAGCACTCACACCAATTTTAAGAGGATTAAGCAAAGCTCCCTTCTCCAGACACTCCCAAGAGAAACTCCCCCAGGTTGGAGTTATACAGTAGGAAAAGTAATTTCATTTCTTCTTTGGCATTTATGAGGAATAAAACCAGCACCGGGCAGCTTCCAAAATCCGTCGTCAGGTTTTGCAAGGGTGTTTCTGGGATGTTTAAGGCAATCCCAAGCAGGGCTCTGCTCCTGTAGCTCCCAGCCTGTGGTTCTCACAACTGGTCTCAGGTGTTGGGGACAGTGTGAAAAAACCCCAAAACATCAGAAAACTGTAAGACACATTTTAAAGCTTTATGGTCCATTGCCAGACAGGACTCCTCACACAGAGCACAGCCCGAAACCATCCCCACCACCCAACCTAACAGCAAGAGGTCCAGCTGTAATTGTTTTTTCCAGTGCATTTTTAATGCAGCCATCCCTACAAAATCTGACCACCACTATTACTGAAAATATGCTCCCCAGATGACGATTGCTTCATTAACACTCCCACTTCTCACAGAGCCAACAGGAGCAGCAGGATGGACCGAGTCTCTGAACACACAGACATCTGATGGCTTGAACTGGCTAAGCACAGTCCCAGTGAGCAGCAGCTGAGCAGCTCTGCAGCTGGCAGATACCTGAATTCAGCTATCACTATTACATTTTAAATATGTTTCATTCCATAGATGACTCTGATGTTTGAAAGAATTTAGCATCCTAGAATGGGAGGAATACTGAAATTCCTCCTTTAACAAGGATGGTTGCATTTACAATTGCAAGTAGTCCAGGATAAAGAAAATAGAAGACCTTTTACAGACTATGAAGGAGAAATTCCCATTTCTTCCCTGGTTCCTGTCTGTACTCCTGTAAGTTTGTCAGAACACAGCCCTGATTTGTTGTGTAAAATACAGATGATGGTTCTCCTTCCAGTGAGCTTCCCATTACAGGGAAACAAAAGCCAAGAGTGAGGGAGCTGAACTGTAAAAAGGAATTTGGACGTGAGAGAGAAAAAGTGATTTGCTCAACATCACACAGGGAGTCCTTGGCAGGATTAGTCATGGGAAGTCAGCAGGAGGAAAACATCTGCCTCTGGTTGGGGGCAGGTGGGAGGGGAGGGCGTGTGTCCCTGCAGGGAGTTCTCCCACGTCTCAGCCCAGCTCTTCACCCACGGGACAACTCCTCTTTTTCCTGTGTTCAGACAGAAATCCGACCATGCTGCTTATTTAACTTTGGATGTGCTGATTCCAGCCTTGCTGATTCCAGCCTTGCTGCTGGGTGAGATTCTCCACAGCACTGGGACTCTGCTTCACTCTGCTCATGCCATGGAGCTCAGCCAGCTCCTGATGGCAGCACTGGCATCTCTGACACCCCTCTGGCAGCTGTCACCAGGCAGTGCCACTACCCAGGGGTTTGCTCAGCCCTGCTCTGGCAGCCAAGTGCCAGTTGGAAGATTGCTGTGCTGTCATGTTGAAATTAAAGTTTTCTTCCAGAGTTTTCTGTGGCAAAGAGCAAAGGGGATTTCCTTGGTGTTATGGAGCACAGCCAGGTCCTGGCAGGCAGCTGAGGAGCTGGGAGGGATAACCTCTGTGGGAAGGGTCACCTTCACTCACCTTGGACACCTTGGGTCTGGTAGGACTAGATTCTCTCAGCTCTGCTTGGTGGCAGAGTCCTGCAGAGAGCAATTCAGAGCAGAGACTTGACTCAGCCCTTTGTTCAGGAGGAGCCTGGGAAGATGAACTTCACCAGACCAGTGAGCATCCAGCTCTGATCACAAGCCTTCTAGAAGAGTCACGAGGAACATGCCAAGGTACTGAACTTCTTTGAGGTTTTGGACAGGTGCCACTGGTAGCACTGGTGTTTTGACCTCACCCCAGCATCACACCCAGCACAGCACAGCTCTGACCACCAGCACATCAGTGCACAAATATTAAGAATATTGCTGGGATATAGAAGACAGGTGCCCTCATTTATCATTTATTACTTCCCAACAAAAGCCTGTCATTGGAGAAAAACCAGTTGCAAGCATCTGGATGCTTAAACAAGCACCAGAGAAAATTCATTAAAATAGAAATTGAAGTTAATTAACTAACTGATGGATTCCTCTGTTCCATTCACTTTAAAACCACCCGCATCCTTCCCTGGGTCTACTGACTAGCTTTATTCAGTTCCAGTTAGTATATCAAAGTGATGTATTCTGCTCACAAATTCAAGGCAAAGCACATTTATCTATTACAGAAGGAGAATGGATTTACATTTAAATGGGTGTTCTTCATGTATCTAATAACTCAGTTGAGTAATCAAAGAAGTACAATCTAAGCAGGAGTGTCTGTGTTTGGCAGCAATATAGCCCCCAAGATTCACTCCACACATTTCTCCCAATTTATTTATTTCATGGGTGGCAAGGAACAAAATGGGAATGTTGTCATTCTCCAGCTACAGCCACGAAGGTTTCCTGGGAATTAGCAAACTGCTTGCTTAGGCTTATGCCTCAGTTAAGAATTCAGACTCAACAGGGGAGCAAGAAATCAGCACAGTGCATGGACTTGTATTCCTTTTAAAAAGTAAATAAACAAGTAACGCTTCAAAGGTGCCAAGGGAAGTTTGGCAATGAAACTGTTGCCAGTAAGAGCAGCAATATATTTTAACTTCACTGTCTGCAGTGAAAAACTGCAAGGGTTGCACTAGTCTGAACCAAGGAAAACGATTCACAAAGGGAAACACGCTCAGAATAGGAAAAGCCAGATGAGAAATAAAATCTGGAATGATGGTAATCAACCAAAATATCATAAAGATATGCAGGAAAATGTGTGTATGCACTAGAAAAAAAAGTAAGTAGAGCTTAATTCAAAAATGGTAGAAACCTTCCTAATGAATGGGTTTGAAAGTGTAGAATTTGCTACTAAATTCAGGGTTATAAGAGATTCCAGTGGCAACTCTATCAAAATCCAAGTCAAAGATAAGCAATAAAATAGAAAATGCATCTGTTTCAGTCAGAAAGAACAAAGTAGGTTTGCATTTAACACGTGCTTGTAGAGAACATCCTCCACCAAAGCAATTGCCCATTCTCCCAGTGGTGTGTGAGGCACAGAGGTGTCATTCTGCAGGAGCAGGACAGAATTTTCTACTTCTGTTAGGGGTTATCTTGCATCGAAAAGAATCCACAAATAAGGTCCATCCCAGGCTGCACCACAGCTCTTGTTACTCTCGAGGGGAGATCTCAGGGGACAAGGAGGCTGGAAGTCACCTCTCAGTGAGAGCAAATGGAAACAACCTCCCTACGTTTCTTCTCACAAAAAAACTTGAACTCTGGTTTGTGCATCCCCCCTCCTCTATAAAATCACCATTCTCTCCTCCTTCCAGAAATTCCCTCAGAATTTTCTGAAAATTCTCTCCAGAATTTTCTTACCCAATGGAGGAGACCAAGAAAATTCCACTTTCCCTTGCTTGTTGATTCTCAGCCTGCTTTTCACTGCAGCAAGAAGTTCCAGCAGCTGAAGAGGTCTAAAGCAAGCATACAAATGAGAAGAGTTTGGAGCTCAGCATGCACCCACTGCTGTTTTACTGCAGGGACTGTGCAGCTCCCCACCATCTGAAAGCATATGGTCTAAATAAGGCTAATAAAGATACATTAATGTTTCTGTTGCCTTCCTTGTAAATAAGATTTCCCTGTGGGCTACTAATTTATCAGCTAGTTTCTCTGCAGCTTATGACCACAGATGAGAAAGCTGTGTGCAAAAGTGTTTAACATGTATAATGTGTAAAGTGTTTACCTTCATCATCTTCTCCTCTTTGTCTTTAGGCTAGTGCTGGGCACGGGGATCCACAGCAAATATTCTGCTCCCAGAGTTCTGGGGTTCAGGAGAAAGCTGGCTACTGTGTGGTGCAAACCTAAGCAATTAATATTAATTCATTTAATCCATTAATTAATTTGCTGCTGAGCTCTCAGAAAGTTTAGATTTAGAAACAACTCTTGGATAATCTGATTTATAGATTGATTTTTTTTAAAGTGAGTAGTTGAAATTTAAGTATTTTCACAAGTCCCCAGTGCTGGCTGAAGGCACACGAGCAAAGCAGAGAGTGATTTACCTGCCTGCCCCTCTGCTGAAGGATGCACTGCATCCACTCTGCACTGGGTGGGAATTCTTCTCCACCTTTTATTGCCCTGATGCAGAGCAGCACTGCTGGGAGGAACCCAGATCTCCTCCTCCCACAGCAGGGATGAGAGGAGCAGAGGAGGAAATGCCTCCAAAGAGGACCAACAAATGAGAACATGATGTGCTAAACAAAACCAGCTCCATTATCAGCTTCACTTTCCACTTGCAATTACAGCACATTTCAACTGAATATTTTTTTCCTGGAAACTGAAAGAGTTTCATTACAGCTTAAATATCTGACAGGACAGCTGACTACAGGCTTGTGAGAAGCAATTATTTTGGACACTGATTACTTCCCATGCAGGCAGTGAGGGCTGTAGCTGCAGCTAGCTGGGAAAGACCTCAGCTTTAGGTGATGGGCTACAGTATCTGGAGGAGTTAATTAATGTTGTGGCAAGAGTAGGAAGAGAGAAACTCTGCAAATACTCAGCTTAACGTTCAAATTAATTGACATGAAATAACTTCATATGTTTAATTTAAATGCAATTAATTTATTAGGAAAAAAAAAACAAGTCTAGGGACAGATAGCTGGTGCATCTGGTGCAACAGCTAGAGAAATATCAAGTTCCCATAGCAACATATTTGTTAGAAACAAGGCAAACATCTTTAGGATGATGCAGTTTTGTTTTTAATCTACCAGACTGGTGACGACTGCACCAGCAGGATTTCAAATACTGAGATAAAACTGAAGAAATTAAGAACAATTATGAAGACTTATATTAGTCCTCTGAGCTGAGAGGGCATTGCGAGGAAATCTGAATTAAATCCAAAATGCAGGTGCTAATGTGGGAAACTGCAAAAACAACCCAGCCCTGCACTGCATCCGTCCTTGTATCTGTACCCCAGCTGCAGCAGGTTTAACATCCCACCCCTGTGGACAGAGGTGATTGCCTTCAGGGCTGCTCCAAGGCCAGATATGTCTTGTGTTGAGGTTCAAAGGTGCTCCTTAAAATGACTTCATTACTAAAAAAGAGGGAAAAAGCACCAAAAACCTGTCACTCATTGCTATAGCTTTATGTATTTCAGTGATCTGTGCCTAACTGTTGCAAAAAGACAAAGAATCCTGGCACATATGAGCTCACATATTATGATTATTATTTTTCAAGGAAGGATGCATGCAGATTTTGTTTCCTACAGCCTGTGAAGACACTGTGCTCTTCCTATGTCTTATACAGGTTGGGCACTGAGCCACAGAAGGGCTTAAAAAGCTTGTCCAAGTGAAACAGGAGGTGGAAGATCAAGGAGAGATTCTAACATAGATCCAGGAGTCCATGACACACCTGAGCCACTGCCCACCCAGTGCAGCTTGTTCTTCTTCCCGACATGAGCTTTCAAACCAAGTCAGAACTGGGACAAAAAGGAAACCAAAAATCCAGCAATATGGAAGAATCAAGTAGAGCTTCCATTTCTGGTAGCAAGAGATTTAGGTGTTGGGGTTTTCTGGAAGTGATTATATGGAATTTGGGCTTCTGCAACATCCCTGAGGAATGGAGATCAGAAAACAAACAAGCTACTTGCAATGATGGTCAAGAAGGGAAAAGAAAGTTTGACACCTGAGTGATGGGAAGCACCTCTGAGTCTTTAAACACCCCAGCTGCAGTTGTCCTTTAAAGGGCTCCCCACTCTTTATCTCCATAGAAAAGCAGAAGCTGAGGCCAGTGGTCAGGGTTTGGCCTCTGGATCCAAAGGGTTTTTACTTAAACTTAATGCTTACTTGCAACTCATTTCTCTTCTCCTAGGAGAAGCTACAACGCAACCTTTGGATGTTTTATTTCCAATCCCTCAGCAGAGCACAAACTGCATCCCTCCAGGCAGATGCTTTTCTGCTGAGAGGACACCCTGAGCTGCTGGCAGCAAATTCCTGTTTACTGGGAGGTGAACATTAACAGCCAGAGCTCTAATTCTCAATAAGCAGCAAATTGGGATAACAGTGAGCAACTAAGCTCAGTCCCCTCTTTAGATTTTCCCCTTGCATGAATATAAATGGTAAAACATGAGCCCAAATGTGGCCAAGCTGCTTCCCCAAGGGACTTCCAGTTTGCTGTGTTTTGGCCACGACTGAAACTCTTGTGCCTTCCTGGGATGCTGTTGATGCATCCATTTTACACAGGTAGTAACAGGAGCCTTTTGCCTTTCTAAACAAAGTATTAAGTAGAGGGAAATTTCATTTCATTTCCTAATCTGATCTAGACAAAATGTAGGTTTTTTTCTCTCTTTTTCTCTCATGCCCTGCAGGTCCCTCAGCCACTGGGCTACCAGCCTGTCTGGGTGAGCTCTTCCCAGCCATTCCTCCTCTCTGTCTAAATAATTCCATATTTACTGCAGCCACGATTTGAACCTGGGCTTTTCTCCAGTTAAGATGGAGACAGAAGCTGCTTCTGCTTCTCCCCCAAAACACCCACCCTCTAATCCCACCCACACCCTGCTGCTGAGGGTACCCAACAGAAAGTCCTGTGCTCCTCAGCACCACTTGTTTTCACATAACAGAACATATTTGCTTGGTCCTGTGCTCATACACAAGGTGCATTATTTTATTCTTCTGCCTTCTTAATTCAGTAAGGTCCAGCCATTACTCTTCTTGACTCCAACTCCCCAAACTCAGCTATGCTCTAACTAGGTACGTGGGCTTTAAAACCACCACCAAGGAGCTCATCCATCACTTCTCCCTGGCAGGCAGCTGTTCTGTCAGTTTGATTATTCATGCATCGTTATCCTCTCACTCTGCCCCTGCCTCTCACATGCAGAGCAGAAGGGAGATGGACAATCATTAACATTCATCTATTTTTCTTTTTTCTCCTGTCTGCCTTCCAGTCTGAAGTGCTGCTTCAACCCTTCCCATCTCTCCCCTGGGACTATCAAACCAGCTCCTTCTCTGCATCAACAGCAGTGTGGGCAGCAGGTGGAGGGAGGGAACTCTGCCACCCTACGCTCTAGAGAGACCCCGCCTGGGTACTGCCTCCAGTTCTGGAGC
>NW_008612909.1:0-37826 GCF_000691845.1 Merops nubicus
CTGGAACGTGTCCAGAGCAGGGCCACAAGGATTATCCAAGGGCTGGAGCACCTCCCCTGTGAGGACAGACTGAGAGAGTTGAGGCTGTTCAGTCTGGAGAAGAGAAGGCTCCGAGAGGACCTCATTGTGGCCTTCCAGTACCTTAGGGGGGCCTACAAGAAAGCTGGGGAAGGACTTTTTAGGATGTCGGGCAGTGACAGGACTAGGGGGAATGGAGCAAAACTAGAAGTAGGTAGATACAGATTAGAAGTTAGGAAGTAGTTCTTCACCACGAGGGTGGTGAGACCCTGGAACAGGTTGCCCAGGGAGGTGGTGGAAGCCCCATCACTGGAAGTTTTTAAGGCTAGGCTGGATGGACTTCTGAGCAACCTAATCTAGTGGAAGATGTCCCTGCCTATGTCGGGGAGTGTTGGAACTAGATGAACTTTCAGGTCCCTTCCAATCCGGACAATTCTATGATTCTATTTTTTAAACATAGGCATGACATCCTCATACCATCAGCCTTACTTCAACACTACATTTGAAAAAGAGCAAGTTATTTGTTTTATCCAGGCAGATGGTCCTTTTCCTAGTAGGAGACACACTTCCAACTTCAGGTTCCCAAGTTTCAATATAGACTTCACAAGATTCTTACTGCAGCTAATTCATGCTCTTTTCTGAGTTTGTAATTCTCATGGGCAATTAAAGGAAGGAAACTGAATGAGAAAAGCCATCATATGTCACCTGGAAGCTTTACTTCCAAATGTTTGTAAAGGGTTTTCATTCTACAGCATTACCCAGATAATGCTTAGCACGAAGGATCAGCAGGCAAGGAACAAGGTAATCCTCAATTCCTCACTGTTTCTTTGTTACCAAAGCTAATGCTAATTTCTCCCTTTAATGAAGCACCATCAGACCATTAACTATTAATGAGCCAAGGCACCACTGATTTGTTTGCAAATGTTACTGCACGAAACAGAAATGTTACCTTGTTCCATAGTTAGAGACAAGCAAGGCAGTTGGTTTAATGTCACTGGAAAATAATGTCTTGTTGGCATCAATACTGGTGTAATGCTCTGCAAAAAAGTGTTTTGTAGACATGCAAGCAAAAAATAGTGCTGAAAAATCTCAGCTGCAGTCAGAAAGGGGAAGAATTCACATATACACGATCAGAGTGGAAATAAAATTAGTATTTTTTATGCTTCAAATCTCAGTGATTCATAAAGATACAAAGAATGCTGTAGTATATTTATTATCAAGGTAAAGGATCATGCTGCTGGACATTCAGGTTAATTATGCCAACTTCTAGGGAGTCCTAGGGCCATATCATATTTTCATAAACACAATTCACAGTGATGATGAAATTTGATGCCAAATACCTCTGTGCAAGAGTCAATGTTATTACATCACAGATCAACTTGGACCTAAGTCTTCAAGTCCTAATTAGCACTATGTCATCATGCATTACCTGTGAAAACGAAAATCTTTCCAACACTAGTAGGGCTTTGCTACCACCCATATAAGAAGAGAGGGCTTTGTATTAGATAATTTCCTATCTTTGTATTTACTCTGGATTACTGTTAGGCTGCGGGAACCTCGGCTGGTCCGAGGGATTGGAATGCAAGCAGATAACTGTGTATCCCTGAAGAGGCTGGGAGATACTGAGAGCAGTGGAGTAAACAAGGAACTGCCAGAACAAACTGCCAGACAGCCAGAAGGAACACATAAAGGAAGCTTCTTGAAGTTACAGCAGAGAAAAGTTGTCCAATCATGAACTGTTGATCCTTGACTAAACCAATCATATATAAACACATATGTTTAAGAAAAGGTATAAAAAGGCTTGTTAGAACAACAAAAGTGTCTTCTTGCTCACAAGCTTCTGTGTCGTGTCTGTCTCAACAATGACAGTAGGCTAACAAAAAAATAAATATAGAACTTGTAAGATCTACATTTAAGATCACCTACTATAGACATTTATGTTCTATTCTTGTATGCATATATCTAAATATACAATATACCTTTTCATCACTTAGCTTAAAAACAAGAACCATGAAAATGAGTTTAAAAAGTAAAACTAAAAGTAAACCCCACACTCTGATTTCATACATAAAAATTACAGGAAAAGTATGAAAGAGGCAAATTAAAGCAAACAAACAAAACCCCAAAAAGTAAACATGTACTCTGGGGAGAGTCTGTAGGTGTCCTAAAATAAATACAAAGCTATTTTCACTTGGGCTTCACTTCTGATGAAGGACTGAAGCACTTAGGTAAAAAGACTGGCTTCAGTCCACACTGCCAAAGTGTAGAGAGGCTTACCCTAACATTTCTTTCAGAAGCTTGAAATCTAAGACGGAATAGTCACATCTAGCATTTGCCATTTTGCCAAGAATGGAGGCAATGAGGAGTGGACGAGCAGGTGAATGCTTTGCATTAAAGATTTTGTGGATCACACACTCTTTAGTCACAAATCACTTGAATCTACTGAGGAAAGCAGTGAATCACAGAGTTGGCAGTGAGTAATGAAAGAAATCTTCACCTTCTTTTTGAAAGTTTGTGTCTCAGTTTGTTTCCACCCCAGCCCTCTTTCTCCTTGTGTGGTGCTCTAGCCAGGCAAACGTAAAACTTCAATGCAGTTAGTTACTACATTTAAAAAATAAATTAATGTTGGTATGTGTGCCATGCTAACAATATCACACTTTCAGAACAAAAACAGAGTTGTTAAGTCTGCTAATTACCACTTATTAAGTTTGGGCACATCTTCCCAAAGAACAAGATAAGCTAGTCAGGTCCACAAAGCTACCACAGAACTAATTACATTCTTTGCCAGGGTATGCTTGTTAGATCTTCGAGAGGTTTGGTGGGCACATGGAAACACAGACATTTACCCTTCTGCTGATACTGCACTGGTGCAGTAATATTGCTTTATGCAGCAAACAAGGAAGGTGACAGTAGAAGACAAAGTAGCAGTGATTCATGTGCTGTGGGCATTATAAGAAAGGTGCTTTCAGAAAGAATCCAAAAGGTGAAATTCACAGGCAAAGGGCCAGCACAAAGCAAAGGACCACAAAACTAGCTCAAATTGGTGCTTAAGTAATTGACAGGCTCCATGCCAGTCTTGTAGGTGGATATATTTCACCCTCAACCTAAGGCAAGAACGTTTAAGAAAGCCAAATGTGAACAAAAAAATCATCATGTCAGCAATGCATGCAGCAAAGCAAAGGAGAGGCAGGCTGCAAGGAGACTAGGTCAACAGGAGGGAAGGACAATGATACAAAAGTCTGTTTGTGGCCTGGTAATTCAAGAGCCGGCAAGGAAACTCTAAAAGAGGCAATGCATTGGGCGTGGTGTTTTAGGGAATAGCCTTTTGTACAGTTCACTTGGTTCAGTTTTCTAAATGGAGTACATCATAAAAGTAGGCCAACTAATAAGGACCACCCCTCACCCAAGATGGCAAAAATAGCTTTCTCACATTAGGGATCTTAACTATCCAGAGATAGACAAATCAACCAGCCTTAAATCATTCCATTAATTTGAAAAGCACCAAAATGCATTTTCCCTTTTAAAATATATTCTTATTACACTTGGATGTTTGAAAGACACACTGGATCAAAATATCTTACTCAAATATCCAAAGTTACGTATTAACAAACCATTAGCTTAGGTTTTAAAAGTCTTTTCTGGTTTCACCTGTGACAGAGTTAATTTTCTCCCTCGTAGCTGGTACAGTGCTGTGGTTTGGATTTAGTGTGACAATGACAACACAGTGACGTTTTAGTTGTTGCTAAGTAATATTTGCCCTAAGCCAAGGACTTTTCAGTTTCCCATGCCCTGCCAGTGAGCAGGTGCACAAGAAGCTGGGAGGCAGCACAGCGAGTACAGCTGACCTGAACTAGCCAAAGGGATGTTCCACACCTTGGGACATCATGCGCAGTACATAAACTGGGAGGAGTTGGCTGGGACGGGTGGATTTCTGCTCAGGCGAGGATAAGCCTCTGTGTTTTTGTGTATTACAGAACCCTGTGAAGCCATAGTTGTGATGTCTACACAACCACAGGTCAAGTAACCTTTTAGTTTGTGACAATTGCTTATTGAAACTATTCTCCTGTTTCACACCCTGGACATAGATGAAATCAAAAGCAGAAAAGAGAATTATCAGATCATGACCACACAGCATGTTAGCAGATGAAGTACACAGAAAAAGGAAAGGTTGCATATTACATGCTGCTCTGGTCTGTTTGGAGGACTGGTGCACAAACGTCCTCTGGGGGTGACTACTGCTAAATAGCTGAGAACAGTTCTGATGTCCCCTGTCTCAATACAGGCACATGACCAGTTCTGCTGGTACCAAGTTGCCTGGCACCTGAGACAGTCTCGAGAATTACAACCAGAACAATGAGGATTTTTTTTAATAGCTACTTCTACTTACAAGGCACCAGAAATATTAGCATACATTTTCTCATGTCAAATTTTTGTCCAAGACAAGATAAGACTACATGAACGCACTGAGACCACCCATTCCCTTAATTTTACCCCTCAGGATTACCCAAATATGGCCTGACTTGCACAAAAGGTCTGAGAACTAGTCACACTGTAAAAACAGTTTGCACCATAAATCCATATTACTGTCCATGGCAGAGTTAACAGGTCTATGCCAGCACATTCAGAGGCTATCAATACCTCTCCCCACTTAAACCACCAGAAGCACAGCACTGATGTAAAATCCCATGGAAACTTCTTTCCACAGTACATGAGAGAAAAAATGGGTAAAAATAGCATTTTATAAAACACTAATGTATTTTGTTTGTTAATAAAAAGCAGTACCTGTCAGAGGCATTTAAACAAGGATGATGCAGAAACTGAGACTGCCCACTTAATGCCTAGAACAAGAAGTAAAAGTGACCTAGGTATGTTGTTATATCTTTTTTTTTTCCTACCCCATTAAATATTCCTTATCCATGCCAGTAGCAACTCATTTTATGAATGCAAATTAAATTTTAATTTTTATTCTCCATTAACATAAGTTTTGTCTGTGCTTTATATTACACCTATACAACACTTAAATTTGTGACGTGTTATGAAAGTGTAATAATATAAGTGCCTACCTTTTTCAGGAACCGTACTCCATAGGTAAATATATAAAGGTAAAATGTAAATCTCCACCTGCAAAAGGTACAAGAGATTAACTCTAGGATACTAGGTTTACATACTTTACAGTTCAACACATGATTTCTTAAAGCACTGCCAAAACACCACATCCTGGTCACATTAATAGAAGTTGAAGCAAAGTTTTTGTCTGGTTTTCTACAACTTGTTACCAAGTATTGTGCCGAGGTGCCTGCTTTTCCTGGCCTTTGAAAATACTGGCTAATTTCACCTAAACATGACAGGAAAACACAAATTGTCAAAGCTGCTTTTAAAATTTCATGAAAACCAGCAACAGTGGAGGACAGAGGACACTTTGCACTTCTATTGCAGGGAAGTTTACCTGTTATTAGACACCAGGACAATAAAGGCCTTAACAGGTGAACTTAGAGCACTGAATGCCAAATACATTCTTTAACTAATGAAAACCATCATCCCCAAGGAGCTGGGATTTCGCTTAGCAGATTTAAGCACTTCACTCTTGGTTTTAGGGAGTGCATTTGTGTTAGACAGATATGCTGGATACAGATTTTGTGGATCCATAAGTCATGTCTATTTCCAAAGAGTTTCCTTGATAAAGATGATGTTAGATTTTCCCAAGTACACAAGAAATTATTGCTGGGCTTCTAGCTTTTCTTTTCAGATAGAGGATCAGGATGCCACAGAAAAGAGAGAAACCAGCAGGATATTTATTACAGAAATTATCCCCCCTCTGCATCTTTCTCCCTTCCCCAATAAAAGAAGACATATAGAGTACCTTGCTATCTTTTGGACCCATTACTAACTTAGGAAAGAAAACTCAGAGGAAGTATAAGGAAATAAAATAAAAACCTCTGTAAATTCTAAGAGGAACTCCTGTTTGTTTTGTTTTTTTTTCCCAAGGGTTGGAGAGACTACACAAACATGCTTGACATGAACACCAGTGAGGTTCTATACATAATGTTTATAGCAGGACAAGATTTAGCTTCCTTAGTGTGAGACAACACTGCAGCATAAACCTTCAATTACATATTTTAGAGCATTTACTACTTTCTCTCTCATGGAAAAAGTATTAGCTTACAGTTAATTGGCACTGAAGCGTGTTCAGACATCACTGGAATGGTTTGAAAACTGAAAATACTTCCATGTAAAAGAAGTTTAACTCAAACCTTCCTTTTCAAAGCTACTTTTACAAGTATTTAAAAAGAAAGTGGTGTCATACGTAAATAACCCTCTCATAAGTTGGAGGCTGTAAGAACATCAGTGAGATTTAAACAGAAACTCTCATCCTGTAGCTTCCACAGTACAGATTAATTTATGTAATTGATACAATACAAACACTAATCACTTCAAGGGTTCAGTTACGTTAGCAACACAGCTTGAAGCTTTCCTGCTGGAAGTTTCTTCAAGATATTGCAAGAATACTCAGAGTCAAAATGCTAGTTGTGCTGGTAGAAACCTTCAGAAAACACATGGAAGAAACAGCAGAGACAGCAATATGAAGAAGGTTTTATCTGGGTAACAACCTTCTCATTAGGTCGGTCCTATGGCTAGCAAACCTGCCATTTCACTTCAAGGTTACACACCTCATCTTGTGAAAGTCTGAAGACTGTCACTGAAAATAAAAATATTAGAAGGGAAAAACGGTCTACCTTAATCTCTGTGCTCAGCACTCCCAGTGCCCCTCTTTCACACCCAAGTGTGAGCAGTTATGATAAATTCATCACAAAGAGTTTTATTGTTTTAAAAATCTCCTTAGTATCTCCTCTATTTCACATTTCTCCAAGCAAAATAGACAGCATATTTGAGGAGATCTGCCATTTGCTGTTGGAAGATGCAGTATCCTATAGGAGTTCAAAGACAGTCTAAAGTATTTCATATATATGTTAAAGGTTAAGATGGTGGGTTTCAGGGATTTTCTAGTCTGCAGAGACATCTGGAAGATTCTGGTTGCAGCATGTGCTGCAGCTACCACCTCAGAGAAGATAAAAAGGCTCTTTCCTGAAACATTCAAATTCAGAAACAGAAATTTCCTCATCTAACATTCTACCCACGTCCCAAAGCGCTGCCACTACCCTGTCCTGCTCAATGTCCTTCTTAAGCATCAGCAGCTCATGCTGAACACCTCCAGGTCACTGGGGACAGTTGTCATTTGCATCACAGCTGGCTGTCTTCAACAGGAAAAGTAACAAACCGCTCTAAAGCACCAGTAGCAGAGCCCAAACTAGGCAAAGCAAGGCAAGATCTGTACTGCGTTATTCTTTTGTTCCTCTTTCCCCTCAGCAATACTCACTGTCCTATTAAAGCAATACAACGGAGATCACTAGGTGAAGCTACCCGCTGTGGGTGACCACCACATCAACTCATATTTAACTGAAAGATGATGACAGCTGTTCTGTTTTCTGAGAATTTGCTCTGGCCCTCAGACTTGAAACACTCCTCCAGTCAGTTGTATAAAGACACAAAATTTGAATGACCCACATACACACAAAGTGTGCTGTTCAAAAGCCTTTTTAGGTTAATTTAAACCCAGTAAACCCAGATGAAAGCACTCAAGGAACAAGTGTTCTGGAAGACTTAATCTGTCTGTTTGCAATAGGCTTTATGAAATTCACTTCAGTTTGCACTAACATGCCTACAAGATTTCCGGATTGAACCAGGCTTGCATCTGAACTGCTCAAGCTCAGAATGAGGGAGATCAAACCTATTTACACACAGCCCTCCTGGCAAATCCTTCAGGCTGTGCTGCTGCTTACCAGGCCAGTGTTTCAAATATGAATGTGACACACTGCACCGAAGAATCAAACTAAAATGTGACTCTTCAGTAACAAAAAAAGAAATTATTTTCTAATATAGTCTTAAAGTGAATGCTCTAGAGCCCCTCCAGAGTGCAGCAACAGACCTGACTGCTCTTGTTCAACACACTAGTACATTGATTCTGAGTGCGGACTGTTTCTTGACCTCTAAACCCTTTTAACTTGGCACTGCTAATGAAATTTTAAAGATACTTCAGCATGATATAGAACACTAAGAAAATAGAAAAGTTGGAGAGCCTCTGCCAAGTAATCTGTCATAGCCTGTTTGTGTTCAGTTTAGCAAAAACTATTTAAGAGCAAACTTGAGCAAGTACTTCACTGACTCCACGCATATGTCTGTGAAGGTTCCCTTCATCACACTGATGAATTTTGTCCTTAAAATTTCCCTCCAAATTTCTGCTCTAAAACATGAAATAAAACTTCAGCTAATAAAAACGCATCGTTCAAGCAAAGCACCCCCCTACCTCATCCATATACACACACTCATACTTTGCAGAGCTCACCACATCGGCTTTGTGCTCTGTGTCAGAAAGATGCTGTCCTCCCATGAACCTGCTGTCCAGCAGAGCAAGCTCAGTGTGGCTGCTCTCCCAGGAAAAGGGATGCTTCTCCCAAGAATAAGTCTGAAGAGGCACAAAGCTTCTCTGCTCCTGCAGTTTGCCCTTCCATTTCTTTTGCAGGAAGAACAGCCAGCCAGGCTGTGAACACAGACACCCCCGCAGAGCCCTGGCTTCACAGGATGGCCCTGGCAGCTCACAGCCCTCCCCACTGTAAGCCCACACCCTTTACAGCTCCAATGCCAAACCAGTGCCTGCTGCCTGGCAATGGCGTGCAAGGATCCAAAGTTATCTATCTGACTTTATAAGTAAGCATGAAACATAATAAATACACAATGTTAAAAACATAACAGCCATTTTGCTTCCAGAATTGTAGCTGTTTATACAGAGGCACTTTGACTCCTGATTTGCTAGAGTGAGGGCCACAAACAGATATGTAAGAATGCCACACTTCGAAACAGTTAACATTAAAAACCTCCTCATATTGAGCAACTAGCCATAGGCTCACCGCATTACCTACAGTTGCAGAAACTGGCTTTCTGGCTCTGAAAACTATTTCCAGAGAAACTACAGACTCCTGAAGTTTCTCCCATAGAAATTCACTCCAGTATAATTTCAGATTTTCTGTTCTTAGTCACCTGCTACTTGGCTCCTGACAGTGGCTGACAGACCTCTGGCCTCAGGCTTTGGGCTGAAAGTCAAACCAGGCCTAACACAAATACCACAAGTGTAGGTGTGGTTTTGGAGAGAAGGCCTGAATTCCCATCATACAGCTTGTTCTCCATTTTAATCCCCACCATCTGACTGAACTGAGCAAGCATGTAGATGGGCTATCGCAATTGTCAGCTGAGACAGAAAACTACTTTTGCTGCAATAATTTCCTGTGGCTATGAAGAATATGTTCACTGGGAGAGTGCTCAAAGCAGCATTTCTGAGGCTGAGTTTAAACAATACTGAAATTTATTTCTTTTAAATGGGAAGCATTGATAAGCTCCTCTCATGCCCACTGTGACTTAAAGCAGCACATCTTTTACTCTCACACTGCATTTTTCTGCTCCCGCACACACCGTACCAGAGCCTTATGCTTTCCGGTTCGCTCATGGAGACTTAACCCAATTAATGCTGCTCCTGACATAGCCAGAGGTATGCACTCCTTTTAGATGGTTATGTCTAAGGAGAGACATTTAGAGAATGATCTCTAAGCCAATGGACTCCAAACTTCTGGATCAACTTCTTAATATTTATGATGTTGTCTACTGATCTATTACAGCTCCCATTTTAGGTTAAAAAAACCCAAACACCAGCAAACAGCAACCCTTCTCCCCTAAAACAACACAGTTGACAACAAAGACAGTATCTTTTTAGGCAATAAACCATGTAAAAATACAAGACAGAGCACAGAAAAATAATGCTCAATCCATCCTCCAACATCAAATGGTCTCACAAATTCAAACTTAAGATCTTTTGCATATTATTACAAGTGCTATTTTTACAGTATTAGGACCTGAATCTTAAGTTGCACACAACTGTGCTTTTTTATAGGCAGTTGATAATTCAGGTGTTACTGTGTTTCACTCAGCAATCATTTTGGATGTCTTGCCTTCCCTGATGGGGAAGCCCTAAAATACACAAGCAGTGAGCAGTGTTATACAACAGGATTCTCAGGGAACTGTGGTGGATGACAGTTAATACTTCACAGCCTGCATCACTATCTAGAAGAGTAAAGCAACAAATTGCCACCTTCTCTGAGACATCAGCTTTTTAAGCAATTTAGAAAATCAGAGCTCCAACTCTCTTTTCCAGGCAGAACTCAAAATAAGACAGTGTGAAGGTAATTTGATAACCCAGATGGCACATTCTCAGCATTTGGCCTGGGATACACGAACCTACATTTTCACTTGTAAATTTTCCAAGTGATCACCTAAAGTTACAATATAATGATCTCCTTCACCTAATAAAGCCCTTTTAAAATACACTAAGAGTTGTATTAAGTCCTACATCTGCATGTGCTTCGAGCATGACAGACCTATATACTGAAAAACCAAGCATAGAGCAGATCACAAATGTAATTAGCGCATAGGATACTCCCATCCTTTGATTGGTTCAAAAACCAGAAAGTAATGCAACTCTGCTTCAAATAGTCTGTACCTTCCACTAAATCTTTGCTTATCTTCATGCCTGATAACTAGTCATGTATAAAGCTGCAAGTGTGACAATATGGTTGATGTCAGTAGCCTCACTGCTCGAAGATTTCTGTGATGATTATTTGCTGCATTTCTGCAAAGCCTGGCAGATGCAAGTGGAACTTCAGAATGTTAATTTAAAAAATAATCAATAAATTATAAAAAAATCTTCTTGCCCTTTTTGGTATGGTACTACTGTTGAGTTAGACCAGAGTAAACATGCAAATGGTAAATAGTTTATGCACTATGGTTAAGCAGAAGTTATTTGAGGAAGTAGATGGTTATGCACAGCTCACTAAGATGTGGAAACTAGCAGGTATGATAAATTGAGAAATCTTTGTTGCTTTCCTCTTAAATTTTTTCTGGCTTAAGATTTGACTGTCATCTGATTTTCCTCTTGGCTGCAATTTGAAACAGTTATTTAATATTTAAAGCTACAGTGCTACTTGAGACCAGTCCTGTCCTAAATGTGTATGCTCAAAATGCAGCTCTGAAAATCTTAAGAGCAAAATTTAATAGTGCAGAAAAAAGGAAAGGAAGCAGTGTACTAAATTTTGAAGTGATGCAGTTTCATAAATAATAAAGCATGTTTATATAATTAGACCAGAAACAATGCATAATATACTAGGTGTTTTGGTAATTCCCTCCAGGTTACATAGTTTGTGTTCAATGGTTATGCAACTATTTTCTTCTGAGTGCTTTGAGCACTACATGAAACAAAGCTCTGATTTATTAGCATTGCCAAATCTTGTCTTACAAAGAGGTACTACTATCTGGAAAGCTCATGGAAAGAGCACACAGAAAAACCACATGTCACTGCCATCCACCCTCCCCTGTGGTCTCATCCACAGAACTGGTTTCTCATCAATGACATTCAACGTACATAGCTTACAAGTCTTGGAGAGGAAAATCAACCAAAAGTTTTTCCAGCATGGACCTACTACAGTATCCATTCTTAGTAGTGATCTCACAAGCGACCTGTTCCCAAACATGGTCTTTCAGCTCCCCCATGGATATTGCAACAACCACTCACTGTCCCACTCTTTTCCAGTTCTGGAGGAACTAAAACTTAAAATCTTTCAGATCACATTTACTTTTCACCTAGCAATGCTTCCCTAGCTACGAAGGCCAACGTAAAGGCCCAAAGCAACTTTTGTGTGGGTAATTATCTTCTTAGACCAACTTATATTAGCTGTTTCAATTTTTTTTTGTGCTGAATGTTACTTTCCTGTAGCTTTGCCATCTGCCTCAGATTGGTTTCTAGCTTGCTAAAGCCAATGCAGATCCCTTACAGGTATGGATCTATGCAGAACAAGGCTAAGTGTTAGGGTTTTTTCTCCATTTCCCTGAAGAAAGGGCCCAGCTGTGCTGCACACACTGAGTTTGTGCAGAGCAACCACAGATCCTTGCTTTCTAGGCTGTACATCCCCTATGGCTCTTCTGAAAAATGCCAGCCATGTCTCCATGTTTCTTCACTTTCAGGCCATTTGTCTGCAGTGTTTGGCAGCTTCATGTAAAGCTGAGGCTGACTGAAGCAGGTAGTCAGTCTCTTCCATAATCAAGAGTTAAATAATTCAAGGTGCGTGGAACACAAGAAAGCAGCAGCTACTGCAATCTTTACAGTTTTCCTTTAGTTTTCTTTCTTATATTGTGACTAATTTTGAACTACTGTTCACATTAACTAGAACTTAGATAGGAATTATTTAATTTCCATAACACAAAATAATAAGTACACACAAACCACAAGAGAATGTAAATGTAGTTAATTTATTCTAACTTTGCTTAATGTGCAATGATAACGTTGAGTGACAGTGTCTTTGCAGGACCAGCACATGAGTTACTTTACATTTATTAATTGTGTTAAAAACTGTGTCATAGAATGCAGTAAGGTCAGCAAACTCAAAGTTTTAAGTATTTCAATTTGAGAGAAGAAGGGAATTTCATAAGATGCAAAATGAAAAGTGCTTACAGCACTCTCTAAAAATACAGCAAACATAGGCTGAGGACAGGACATGGACATCTTTGCCTGTCTGCTGCAGCAGAACAGCACAGGAAGAAGGCTGGCAATTTCTGACAACCAGTGTTTTAACTTCCCCCTAATTCCATGTTTGGGCACCTTCTGAGATCCTTCTTAAAAAGAGAACACAGATCATAGAACAGATTACACACAAGCATGGCAGATGTGGTAGGAAATGGAAAAAACAAGGGAAACTGTCAACATAGCCTAGTTGTGGGGTCTGTTTCGCATCAGTCCTGAACTACCTGGAGCCTCTTGAGCAGCATACTATAGAGTTGCAATAAATCTGCTCCCACCTTCCCCTTCATCAGACAATTTAGCTTTCTAATACAGTGGGATAGCAGGACAACAAGAGAAGAGCCAGATCCAGTATTTTACTATTCAAAATTGAGAAATAACAATAGGAAGAGTTAAAGAGTGTAAACACAGCAATAGGAGCAGCTGCTCACAAGAAAAGCATTCATTCTCTCAGCGAGTGTTAATCTAAGCACTTGTATAGCATTGGCAGCAGGAAGAGACGCACTTAGAGCATCACATAGCACACCATGCCCTTCTCCATCATACCACATCCCATCCTGCCATACCAGAAGGGGACAGGTGGCTGCAACAACTTCTCCCCCTTCTCCCCTCTGCCATACCAAAACCTGAGCTCTCACATTGGATAGAAGTACTGCCCACGCCTCCCTGGTTTCCCTTCTGTTACTCAGATCTATACATATTTCCTACTGTCACAAGCAAGAGTACTCCAGCATGCTTATGTGACCAACTTGTGACTCACAACAGGAAAATCTGACTAATACATAAAAACTATGTTTTTATGCAGGGTGACCTTTAGCCCCATAAGTATAGTGTGCTGTCCTGTGAAACAGCTGGACAAACAGCTGTCTGGCAAAGGGCAGGGCAAATGGGAGGGCAGGGATGCAGAGGTCAGGGAAGTGACCTTTACTGCTTACTAGAGCTGCAATGGTAGCCTGTGTTGCTGAAATCATAAGATTGTGTAATTAAGCTACTTAGCCAGCCCAGACACCAAAGAAATGTGAGTAGTACAGAGCCTAACAGAGATGCTCTGAGAGGTACAGCTGAAGATACAAACCCACAGCAAACCACACTAGAGCAGCTGTGTGCAACTGCTCAGGTGCTGCCCTTGGAAGAGCAAGTGCTGAGCAAGCTGTGCATTTGAGAGGAGGTAGCCAACATGTTTAGTCCCAATTCATCAGAGAGCAAGGGTTAAGGCAGAATGAAAATTGCTGTCAGAGGCTGCGCTGTGTTCTCACAACTTTAAAATTAGAACAGCTTGCCAGCATTAACTTATTCATGTGCCCAGGGACTCAGGCTACAAATTACTATATTTATGTAACTGAAGGCAAGCAGTTCTGTCTTACTCTCTCTTGCAGCAGGGAAGCCATCAGTGAACCAGCTCAGAATGACATGAAAAAAAAAGTATATTTACACTAAATAAAAAGCTTCATAAACACTCTTCTGCACATGTGGCTTAGAAAGAAATATGAATTCAACTCAGCCTGCTCTGGTGTCAGACAAAGGGTAATGTACAGAGCTACTGAGTGCTGCTCTCAAGGTGCAACATCTCATCCTGACATAAAATGGAGCAGGATTTCTCTCTTGGCTTTATATGCCCAAACATGACTCCAGGCTATTCTGCACAGCACTAGTTTCCCTGACATGAGTCTCGGTATAAATGTCTCAATCTCTTATCTTCTATCGAGGCCTTGCATTCGAGCACCTCTCTCTTCTGTGATATTAGATATAATACTCTTAGAGAATAATAGGTCCTTGAATGTATCCCAGCTGGAAGAGTCAGACTTGGCAAATTTTACATCTATATCATCTGTCTGAAGGAAACCCTGGAATGAATTATCTTTTAAATGAATTATCCTTTCAATAGCACCTGCATTCCCTTTTGGCAAGAGGTAGCAGCATCACCACAGAAGGGAGTTCAGTAGTAGATGAGCATTCATGAACTGCAGCTCATGGGAGATGAGACTACCTAGGGCAAAATGGAGCACGACAGTGAAGCCGTACCTTTAGTTTCCAGATTTGGTTCCATTGTGAAGGCAAAGGTGACTTTGTTTGAAGTATATGAGAACTTCAAGCTGCCATTTTTACAGAGCTGTTTAATATAATGAAGACAATATCAGAACCTCCTAAGCTGGATAATATTCAAGAATCCATTTTTGTTATTAGTTTTCTTTCTCTAGCACTTCTACCTTAGAAATCACACAGTAGGTTTATGACTCTCTTCTTCTAGTGGTTAAAAACCAAACAAGAACATGCTTCTTGCTTTACAAGTAATTTATGGCTATTTAAGAGCCACCAATTTATTTTCACCAACAGTTTTATGATATACTGCTATCAGGATTCATTGACAAGAAGTTCCTATATCTTTTAATAGAAAAATACAGATTACTTAGTTATATGACACACAGTAAAGAAAAAAGAGTAATCAAAGACCTTCAGCAAACACTATTAAAGCAGTCTTTACTTATGATGAAGGTTGTCAGACTCAACCTTTAATGTTTTTTCAAGTGCAACTAGTACAAATCAATAAGGAATTCACACAGAAAATAAAACTCAAAACTGTGGACAGAGCTCTGTGTGTTATAAAAAAATGTAAATAAAATTGTTGGTTGCAGCAAGAAAAAATCCCACCAGCCATGAAGATTTATGCTAAGTGAGAGATAATTTATCTGAACAGCGCACATGGTTTTACAAAGACAGATCATGTAGCAGTTGCTCCACTTTCCTTTTGATACAGTAAGCTTGGCACAGCTGGAGTGTACAGACAGCAGCAGCAAACAATGAAAAACTTCTTCAAAGTAAAGTAGGATGCCTCAAAATGTATTTTGCGAGGTGCTACCCTTTGCTGAGTGGATTTAAAGAAAAAAAAATCTGTGTTTGGACCATCTGTGTTCACACCATCTAGCCTCAGCCTGATGCTCCTGTAGGTTAAAAGAAGTTAGCTTGGGCAACTTCTCAGCTTGACACTCACACTCAGAGAAATTGGGTGAATCACAGTAGTTGACAGCTTCCCTGGATTTCCCTTTACAAGTCTTTTAACACAGTGGTGTTTTGAGTTAGCAGCTTTGGGGAAACCACCTTGTTGTCTCACCTGATCCAAACCAGTCTCTTGGCTATAAACCCAGCTTTTGTGCTTGAAGGAATACTCCTCTTATTGCTCCTGCTAAGCTCCCTTTGTTTTAAGACCATAGCGGGGACAAAGGAAAAAAATCAAAAACCCCTATATCCAGACACAGAGAGATGTACACAAATATACACTTCCTACTCCTCAATGACACCACTCAATACTGTTCTTCAAACACCATAAATATAAAGTACATGCTCTGGTACTGTAATAGTTTCCATGAAGCACCAATGAGTATTTCACTCAAGGTCGCTAAAAGAAATACTGAAAAGAAGTTAAGGATCAGCAAGAAAAAAAACGTGCATACAACTCCCATTTTTCACCTGCATAAACAAGTATCAGTCCTCTTAACTTTTCAGTACAAAGTGTTCCAGAAGAAAGAAATAGTAGTAATTACTTAGAGGCTTCCATACTATGCCTCATTGCAGAATTTGCTGCTATTTCACAGTGACTTTCAGAAATTTGAGCTTTTCCTTGATGCTTTCTGTTCATGTGAGACTGCTGCCCTATGACTATCTGTCAACAGAAGCACCTGTCCCAGGAACACCCAGATGCAGTATGTGGCCCATGGCATGACACAGCCCAATGCAGGACTTTACAAGAAGTATCTGCCCGGTTTAAAAAAAAAAAAAAACAAAAAACCCCAGAATTATAACAGCATGGAAAGAAAACCTCTAACTTTTTAACAGCACACTACGTAGACATGCAGTTTCCCTTTCAGCCAGCAGCTGGTTGAGTTACCGATGCTTTAGATCTCCTGAACAGACCAGAGCAGCAGGGGAGAGGTTATGCTTCATACCTCTGAGAGAGAAGGAACAGCCAGTCCCGTCCCATGGAAAACAGCAGAGAAAAGCAAGGAAGGTTTGGTAATTCTATGGCCATTGAGCAGCAACTATGACATTTGCCCAACAGCACATAGCATGGCTTTACAGATGCATCCCCTTGTTCTCTTTTCTGCTTGCGAAACACTGGTTAGTCCTCTGTTGCATGTAGCGCTGAGGCAGCTGAAAGCCTATATTCACAAATCATAAATGGACCCATAATTCCATTTACCACCTATTTTGCTTGCATCTCAAAGATCATTGTATTCAGCAGTGTTTTAGAAAATTACTTAAAAGGGCTTGAGCTATTAAAAATTCAGAGCTAGAAACTTTGATGCTTTAGTGCTATGCACAAAGCACAGATTGATGAATTCTTTTATGCCCTTTGTTAAGATTTGCAGCAGCACAGTTCAGAATTTCAACAACCAAGCAGCTGTCTCAATTTCTTTCCCTTGCATAGTTATTTTTCCAGTACAATTTTGTAGGAGGGAATTACTCTACTAGTCAAGAAAAGCATTATGGCCAAGAAGTTGCAAACTAGCCAAAAAATCTTCACACAAATGTGCATGACAAGTGGAAAAAAAAAAAAAAATGTGCACAAATCTATACACGTGTGCACACATATATATACAGCTATAGACAGATAAAAAAAACTTTCCAAAGCAGCATGCATAATAAATACAGTTTCAATTCCTTAAGTAAAAGAGTATGTTCCGGCTAGGAGATGAGATACAGACTTTTTTTCCTCTACATCAATATTAAAAGACACCATACTTACAGATATTTCAGTAACTAAGCTTCTTCTAGTCAAGAATGAGAAAATAATCTTTGGCTCTTCATTCTGCACATTTCCATGTTTTCACATGCTGACTGTTGCATAAACAAAAAAAAAAAATCTCTCTTGCCCATATGTTTCTGCCAGCCACTCCTTGGAAACTGTGTGAACATCACTAATAAACAGCTTGCTTAAATGTACATAGCTGTAGGACAGACAACTCATGAGCCTGATGACATTCCAAAGTCCCACGCTAGTAACTTAGGGCTTCACAGGTTCTTTCCCTTTGCTCTGGACAGCAAATAAGGACAGGATGCTTGCTCTCTCCATAGTACTTAGTCTTTGAGAAAAGCAGATGTGACTATGCACTGGTAGTGTGAGCAGCAGCACAGCACACTGAAACTATGAAGAAGTGGTTTGGGAATCACTACTGAACTGGCTTTCTGACACATCAGACATTACCAAAGACATTCTCTGATCCTATATTCTGTCTGGCAATCCGCAAAGTCATTATTCATGGTCTTCCAAGAGTTACATTCTGCCAGTTATACCCTTGAAGCCCTTTCCCCACTAGATTATTCCATATGCCTGGATTCTCATTCCACTATAATCAGATACAACATTCTTCCATAAGACTTTTTTTGGAACTTGTTTTTTGCTCATGAACTTTTCTTTAAAAAAAAAAAAATTCTGTGCTAGAACTATGCTCCAGCAGTCTTTAGAACATTTGAACCAATTTGTATCACCTGCCTCTAAGTAGATTGCAGTACTTCACAGGGTTAGAAGTTGTTTCTGCAAAGGGCTATCAGATACTCTACCAGAACAACACAGAAAACACAAGAAAAAATTCAAGGCAATCCACTTTGTGTTTTCTATTGTGCTGCATATTCAAAATGCAGAGCACAAGGTCCTTACACTACTGTAGCTGAGGAGTAAGCTTGTCTTTCCTGGTTGTGCCATGGGGACACAGAGAAAGGAATAAAAAACAACAGAAATGCATGGTACTAGGATAGTCCACTTTTCACACTCAGTTCACCACTTTTTCCTTCTCATTTACACATCTTTGATCTCTCTGGTTGATAAAAGGAGCAAAGCTGCCTAAACTCCCACAAGGGAAAGGAACGCTATGGACAGACTCTCCCTTGCAGGTATAAAATAATAAGCTAAGTGCCTGAGCATTACAATCTGAGGTTATACTAGGTGCCTTTCCTGGCAAGTACAAACGCTCTACTGTTAACTCCAGGTTTCATGTTAGAATCACCAAATCCTGGACAAACAACTCATTGACTTGCTAGCAAAATAATCCTCAGCACCCTGTTTATTACTGTCTTTCTGACTAATACTGGATCATGAATCATCACCTAGTGAAATTTTGTATTCCATATTCCATGTAGGTCCTTATCACCATAACACCTGAAGTCTTAAGCAGGTATGCTTCAGGTGCCACTGAAGTCTCACCAGCAGTGGTCTCCACAGCTTTGACAATCAAAGGGTGCCTTCTTTTTGAGGTTGACACACAAAACTCTATGGGTTGATTGCTGGCTAAGGTTCCTGAAAAGTAATTTATTTTCACAAAAATGCTGTTGCACAAACAGTGTCTACAGAAAAGAAATTTCATTACTGCCTATTTTCTTCATATAACCACCATCTGCTAATGGCCAGGACATCTGACAAAGGCTGACAGGAAAAGCATTATTCCATTTTGTAAGGAAAAAAAAGTGTAGGATTTGGAGTTTCTCTGCTCTCTGTTTAGCATCAGAATTGAAGTTGCTTGAAAAGAAAAAGAAGGGAAGCAGTAGAGAAATCAGGGACAAGACGACACTGGTAATTACAATACTGTTTCAGTCATCCCAGCTAAGCATGTTTATCACTGAGTTTCACTCTCAGCCTTTGTCCTACTGAAGCTCCTCTACCTTAGATAGTACCCACACTACTCATTTGACAAGAAAGATAAGGCAGTCAGAAGTGGCCTAGGGCCTTCTGGCACAGCTGTCTTCTCCTCTGCATCATGGAAAAGCCACTCTGGGCCTAAGGAACACTTTTTTCTAGCAGTAAACTGAATCACCTCCATGTAAAAAAGAGTTGGAGCTCTTTTTACTCAGCTCCATAAGCAGCTGTGGGTTCTGTCACTTTTCTTCCCAACTCACAGTGAATCAATGCAGTTGCCAGCAAAACTGAAGTCATCTCTTGAAGTACAACAGCTGCTCAGCAGTTGAAGGTGTAGGTAAGGATCACTGTCATTTTGTTTGTTCTGTGCCCGCTTATTACATAAGGGCACATTTCGTTTTCTGTCATGGCTACAAAACTCTCCACTGGTGCCCCAATTACTGAAGATGTGAGAATGCTCCCCTTCCCACAACTGTCATGGCAACATGTATTTTATACATTTTGGAGCTCCAAAGCAGCTGCCATACATGGACTCTTCACACATGGACTCTTCATCCAAAAAAACAGCCCACTACATCAATGGCTGTGAAAAGACTACAGACCTCATACTGAAGGATTTCTTTGCTCCAAACATACTGACACCTCACTCATTGTCCCAATGGACAGATTTAATTACACAACTGTTTAACAACCCTATTGAGGGGGATAAAGGGGCATCCCTGGTTTGCCAGTGCTATTCTGACTACCTACCAATAAATCCATCCAGCATGTGCGACAGGACAGCTAGTGGCACATACTGGCACCACTGGAAATGCTGTCAGGGCAATGCACACGTTGTCAGCTGGATAAAGCCACATTCTCAGAGCAGCATGTGCATAGAGAGATGGAGAGGCAAATCTCACTGCACCTTCTATGAACCACAAACAGAAAGAATTTGAATTATTCACTTACTATTTCTTAGACCACCTTGCTTCTTTTTGGACAATTATTATTGTTACTGTCAAGTACACATACTGCAGTAATGCCCAAAGGCTCTCTCGAAATGAAGCTGGCGCTTAATTCTGTCAGCTAAGTTAATGACATTCATTACAACTTGACTTTACCTTCCAGTCTGCATTCACAGCTCTCATCTGCATCCTTTTCCCATAATGTACACCATAACACAGCACATTCAGCACCCGTAACTTTCTTATCTAGTTATGCATTTCATGGTATGTGTAAGTTTTTTTCCACCTCTGGGTCAGCCTACATGTGATGGCACTAATGCAAGAGCGAAGACTTTGACATGTTACAGGAGCAGCTAAATATACCATCCAGATGCTAGTTCTCTGACAATAATAGTTTTAATGTTTTTCCAAGACTCCACAGCCTTTCCTACAGGGAAGCAGACAAGTGTACATATCAACAGCTACAACCCTTGTAGGAAAAAGGGTTGTTCCTCACTGATTGCAAAAATTAGTAACCCTTAAGATCACCAGCTGCTCGCAACAGTATGACTAGGTTTATCCATAATCTCGTCCTGCCTGGCTTTACTAAATATTAAGTAGGGTGGATTTTAGCTGTAAATCCAAGAAAAAGGACTTAAGCATTCTGACAGTTAAGTTCATCTATTTACTAAAGGGCAATCATCTTTAGACATTTTATTTTAGAAGAATAAAGGACCTTAAGTCTCTGAGCTAGAGACAATATGCTTAACTCTTCTAATTTCTCTCCTATTCAGTCCTTATTTGAAAGTATCAGCTGCGACTTGACTAGCGTTTCATCTATGCCTTGCCATTAGAAAAAAATGCCTTAATATACTATGTATTCAGGACAGTATTATGAACTTTTCCATCTGTGTCTGCAGGAAAATAAAGATTAAGGAAAATACTTAGGAAACTTACAAAAGAAAAAGTATGAAGTATATTTAGGAAATCTGCATGAATGATGCAACAGTATATTCCACAAAGTTTTCATATATATATACACACACACACACACACACACTCCTCACTCTCTGTCTGGCCTGCAGAGTTTTTATGATTTCTTTTCTTGCAATTTCAAGAAATCATTTAAAAATTGATAGTAAGAAAAAAACCACCCAAAAGTTGGAAAACAAGATTAACTAAGTTTTGCTTTCTAACTTAAATAGGTTTTCTGTATCTCTGATGACATTTCTACCTAACACTTTTTCCCAGCTAGCAAAAAGTGTAACTAAAGTTTTAAGCCAGCAATAGCCCAACTACTTGACCAACAGGGGATAATAAAGAAAATACTTGTTTATGGCCTCAGCAATATTTGCCAGGCCTTTTGATTTGGAGCATGTAAAATTTGCCTTAAGTTCAAGACCTTCCATATCAAAGGAACAATATCCAGCAGAGGTAGCGTGCTGAGTCTTGGAATTAACAAGTATTTCAAATAAACTAGTGTTGTTGTTTGTTATTAATTCAATGTCTATCAGCCCTCCTTTAAGAAAAAACATGTAAATATTTTACATAGAATTAATTTTCCCATGCTCTTTCAATGCATTAATACTTTATTAATACATTACATCCAGCTGGTATAGAAATGTAACTCAGGTAGTAATAACAGCATCTTATTAGAAAAATGACCTTTGTGTAGATAAAGTTCTTCAGTTTGAAGAGCACCTGGGTGCTCTGAAGTAAACCCTGGCAGGTGAAAAACAGCTTTCTAAAGACAGTGTAGGAGCCCTTAGCTTCTCAGAGTTCAGTGTGCCTGTAAGGCATGGGCTAGTAAGGGGGACTATTCTGGCATGAGAAAGAACAGAGGGGGTTTAACAACACAGCTGGATTTTGTCTTTATTCCACCATCTCAGATTCATCAGGTTGTATAATTAAAGGCTGTGCTGTAAAGACAGCTTCCCACCCTAACACCAGGTAATTTGTCTCAAAGGATCAGGCTGGCACCCTGACAGCATAGAATCACAACCACCTGATTTCTGAAAGCTTTTCATCATTGAAAGGACACAAAACATACTATCTGACTCCTTCAGGAGAAAAAATACTTTTTTTTTCTCATTCAAGAATTTATATGCTACCAATTTGGATCATTCTATAAAATTATCCATGAAGAACAAAGGGGAGAACTGATGGGGACTCAGCAAGACTCAAGAAAAAAACATGTATCCTTACATGCTCTCACAGAACTTTGTAAGAGTGCTGGGCTTTTCCTGATTGCGTCTTTGTCGAAACCAGCGTTGAATGCTGCGCACATCCCAGTCCAGCTGCTTGGAGAGGCCCTCCAGCCTCTTCTCATCTGGATGCTATAGAACAGAGAAAAATAAAAATTATTTCTTCAACTGCAAGTAACTCCACTTTAAATGTAGAACCTCTGTAGCTGCGTCTCAATACTTTAGATGCTGCCTGTCAGACACATGGACACAGAAATAAAACTGCTTTCACAGAAATCTCTGCTAGCAGATGCACATCAAAATATGTTTACAGTGACTATTATTAATCCAGAAGGACATATGCTGTAAAATTGCATGCAGTTCATTACTAATAAAAAAGTTAGAGTGGACAATTGGATGAAAACTTGCTTGAAACTTGGAAAGTGATGATAAGAAAGGATAAAATGCTATGCATTTCTGGAGCAGCAGGGCTTAAAAATAGTCCTCTGCCTCTCAGGCTATGCCCTGTTTCATTCTCCTGCATCAGGATCTTTGTCCTATCAACTGTCGCAGCCGTTGAAGATTGTTTGACTGCCAGTGAAAGAGGATATAGTCCATGTTTGTGCATGTTAATGTTAAAAAATGAAGGCATTAAAGAAAGCCACAACTTCAAAAGTAAAATTGCCTTAACATCAAGGAGAGAGAATTTTTTCCTGTAAAATTGACTACACACAATCTCCAAAGGAGCAAATGTGGAACTGATTCCATTAGAGCAGCTGCAAACTACTGCAGATGTAAAGCAAAAGAAAATGAGTCTGTCCTTAATTTGACTACTATACAGAGAAGAGCAGTGCAGGCCACATTTACAATCATGCAGCAATTCTATATGTATAGTACTGCATGAGGGCTATTTATATATTTCTCCTGACCACATTTTTTTTAAAGAAAGAGAAAAAGCTTTTGGCCAATTTGTTTTCTGGAACTTTAGCTTTATTTCTGCAAGCCAGTTACATACACTGAATGAGACACAAGAGCTGCCATGATGAAGACTTTTTAAAAGTTACAAGAGGTAAACCAGTAAAGCTTTCAACAGGCTTAAGTTTCACCTATTAGCCTCCAAGAAAAGTTAGAAAGGAAAGGATGGGATAGGCTGAGACACAAGAAGGATGAAGTATTTGCAATCAATCTCAAAAAAAAAAAACAACCCAAAACCAAACTTCTTTAGTTTTTCAGTTAACCCAAGTAGCTACTAATTTTTCAATGGAAGGTTAAGAAAAAAGATTCTCTGTAACTTCAGAAAAATCAAATGATTGATGCAGCTCTTGAGAGTTTGACTAGAGGGAACTGCCACACGTGACTCAAAGAAGGCGACTAGCTAAACTGGACAGTTTCTTTGAGAGTAGCTACTAGACAGCCCTAGCAAACTTTTGCAGGAAAGTAGATACTTCCCTTCGAAACTCTTCCCATTCACCTCTGTGCACTGGATGCTGGAAGCTGTGTCTGCCAGCAACTACCATGACACACAAGCTTCACACAGTCAGGCCCTGTGTCAGACTAGCAGATTCTGCAAGGAAAAATTTAAAAAAAAAACCAAAACAACACACCCACCACTTTCGTCCTCCAGCTGAGTCTGGGTGAGAGGTGAGAGCACACATACTATGTTTCTAAAAGCTGCAGCATGTGCAATTTCTCCTCTGAAAACAGGGCAAAAATCACAGCAAGTGCCATGGTGATCTCAGGACAGCACAAGACACAAGTGAAACAGCATATTTCACCGCCTCTGACACTGAACCAAATTTTGTCCTCTAGGACTGTACTACTCTCTGAAACTTAGGCTGATGCCTTTGCTGTCACATGCCCAGCCAAGGTGGGACTGGAAAGTTGCAGCAGCACAGTGGCTTTGTCCTTCAGGCCTCCACAGGCCTCCCCACTACAAAGCAGTTGACTGCTGCACTGAGGTCTTCAGGAAACACTAAAGGACAGCTGCTCACTGCCACAGGAAAACTCAGGATGTTCTGAAAGCATGGACAACATGAGATGAAGGTTTAGTTGAGATATCATACAGTGAAAGCTGTAGAGATAAAGACAGTGGTGATGGGGAAAAAAAACCCCTGTACTGTACAAAAGAGATCTGAAAGTTCTAAAACATTATTTAGCCAGTTCTCCCCACTTCAATAGCTTCTTTCCCATGCTCCTCCAGTGTCAAAGGACATGAATCTCAAGGTAAGCAGCTGCAACACCAGCAAACCACTAGTGTCCTGTGCCCTGGTAGTTCCCCTAGGAGGAGCAGCTTTGAAGTTTCATGGAAAACATAGTAAGGCCAACCAGTTTGCTCCTTTTCCAAAAGGAGCATTGATGACTTTGTGGAAATTCCTAGAAGATAAGCAAATGAACAGTAGGTGATCATATGGCACACCTACAAATTGTTTCTGTAACTTTATTGGTTAGAAGTCTACAGGGCCTGTCATGAAGGGATGCATAATTGGTCAAACTAGCACACCAATCACAACCTTGAAGCCTGCATGTTCTAATTTTAGCTGTAAAAATGCAGCACTGTCTTTAGCAGTGCTCTGCCAATGACTAGGCCCAACAAGAACAATACAACCAGCAGAAAGGCAAACCAATAAGTAGAATGTGTTGACAACAAGAAAGTTATGCCATGAATGACCGCCAGGGGTACAAACAAGTCAACCAGTTCACATACAATCGACACCACCTCCCAACAATACCAGAAAAGAGACAACTCAACCCACAACAGGTGGCATAAACAGTGAGCCAAGGCTTCCCATGGACGCAAAGGGAAACAGCCAGATCAGAAAGCCAAACGAATAAGACAAAGGTGCCCACATGGCAACTCCCACCTGTTTAGCACCCGTTCCCAAAGGTCTGAACTGACCAGGGTCCAGCTCCAGGGAGAGTCAGGAGGTCTGCCCTGAACCAGGAAGCTCTGTGGAGTGCACTCCACAGACAGACACTCCTGACTCCCTGTAAGTGGTCCCAGCTTTTATCCCCAAGCAGACACCTGACCTTTGTCAACTCAATGCGGGACCCCTGGGGCTCATTTCCCTTATGGCTCTCCCTGCAGGGCCGGCCGCACCCTGGGGGGAAGCTATAAGGCAAACTCACCAACTCTTGATGAAGGGCTGTGGGCATCACCCCTACGTCAACCTTAATTTGGGGCTCAGGGTTCAAACCCCAGCATTTCAAGCAGTCAGCTTTGTTTTGTTCAGATATAAGTTCATAGTACCTTATCTCACTTTATAAAGCAGTATTTTAGTTAAATACTCTTACCTTTGTAATAGCAGTGAAAACTTTTTCCAGGATAGCATTAGGTTGAGCTTTCTGTGGTCCGTTGGCTTGGACTCTAAGGCCTAAGGCACATGGTTTAGCAATGAACCTATAAGAAACAGAAGAACGAAAAAACAAGTGAAATCCTGCAGTTATTTACTTCATTACTGTTATCAATGATGCACAAACATTTTAATCCTGCCAATAAAAACAATACTTGGTGTTATAGCTCAAAAGCAAGCTCGTACAGGTGATTGCATTGCAAAATAAGTATCATCACTTTGAAGGATGAAAGGAACTCCATGGAGCACATGAAACAGAGGATTTTCTTTCGTGTCATGAAAAAAAGGAAAGAAAAAAAGCATGAGAGGCATCCCTCCTAGAGAAGCCCCAACTAATGAAAGGGCATCTTGCAGAGATTAAGAGGACATAATAGTATCCTCCAGAGCCTTTTTCATAAATCAGTTTCCAGAGTAGCTACTACTTCAGGACTCCTTTTGTACAGTGGAAATTCAAAGTTCTTAAAGGCAGCAAGCACTTAAGCTGCCCAGTCAATACAGTTTTCTAAACCATAAAGTTTAAACTGTGCTGACCCGTGCCTCAAAGACTTTGGTCTTCCTCCAAACTCTTCTGCTAAAATGCAAAACTGTAACCGATAGAAACACCAATTTGTAAGTTCATGTAGTTTATAAACTGGGTATCTCTGACACATTTTAGAGATGAATTACATAGCTTACATTACATACACTCAAAGACCATTCCACTAATTAAAAACTAAATTATTTGTAACTATGAGGCCACCTCCAGAACGCACATGAAAACTGCAAAGTCTGTATAGGAATCACATTCATGTATGAACAGTATGAATTTCTGCCATCTTTGAACCACATAACACTGGATTTCACTTAAAAGACTTCAATTTCCTAAGATTTCATTTGCCATCAGAGACTAAATCAACATACCCACTGGTTAACAAGTAGTTCCATGTTCATCTGTGGTCTGAAAGACCATGAGCTCTTAAAAATCATGGAATTCTTATCCACGTGCAAGCCCCATTTTAAGCACTGTTTTGAGCTAAAACTGCTGCTTTTGCTCTGTTTAACACAGCACAGATAACTAAAGACAATTATGTCCTAAGCAACATTAAGGTAGTAAGCAATAGAATTTGACAAAGAAAGAAGAGTGATGCCAGACCACCTTGTGAAAAACCTATGGAAAAATTATGGATACAGTGATACCATTTGCATATGAAAGCCAATTCCATAGGCTGAAATAATTTTGGTGACTATTTGCAAGGCAGGTAGGAAGTCTTATATCCAAAGACACATACAGTGTACCAGTGAAATCACTATTTGATGCTTGCATAGGAGAAAAAACAAATCTCATTACTCTCTGTAAAAGTTTGGTTGCAATCTGGATATTATATAAGCTCCGTACAGGTTATATGTAAATACACTGTAATCTAGCTAAACTGGAAACCTGTATATTAATTAAAGTACAAGGTGACAAAAGAAGACACAAGAGTTGTATTCTGTAGTTTGACGTGGACATAACCAATTCAGTGCTGGCCATTGCTGTTAGCTGATAACCAAAAAGGCAACTGAAGAAGTTGTAAAACACTTCTAGCCATATAACAGAACAGATGACAATCTTAGCATCTATGTCCATCTATCCCCAAGCAGACACCTGACCTTTGTTCACTCAGTGCAGGACCCCTGGGGCTCATTTCCCTTATGGCTCTCCCTGCAGGGCCGGCCCCACCCTGGGGGGAAGCTATAAGGCAAACTCACCACCTCTTGATGAAGGGCTGTGGGAATCACCCCTATGTCAACCTTAATTCAGGGGCTCAGGGTTCAAACCCCAGCATTTCACTATGTCAGAAAGAAAGGGACAGAGAAAGCTTAAAAAACCCCATAAAGGTCTCTCTCTTGATATGCTCTTGTGGACTTTCTCCACTTTTGAACAAAAAGCTTTAAAAAAATCCCTTTGAGCAATTGTTAATTCCTATTAGGACACACAAAGGAAATAAAGCAGTTTTAACATTTTATATGCCCATAATACTGAGCAGGTCTGGCCACCAGTTCAAGTGTGGATGAGCTATGTCTATGGGATTACCTTTGGTGGAACTGGTAACATTTAGGGGATATTTTAAACTTTTCATACAAAAACCTAACAAACTCAGACTATACTTTGCAGTATAAGAATTGTTTTTCAAGGTTAAAATAGAATTTTAAAGTAGAATGTAATCAATAGGATCTCAAATGTCACACCAGGTGCCATAAAAAGCATCATTAACATCATTTTCACTGATAGTTTTCTGTAATAATTTAAATAGATAAGTAAACAAAACAGAATTAATGTTTGATACATGCACAAACTATAAGCATTTTGCCAAATGTTGCACTTCTTAAAAGTACTATTCATTTTTCCCATTTCTGTTGAGGCCGCGCTATTCAGTTCCCTGAGAAATCTTACTGAAACCCATGGGACTATTTATCACATAAGGTACTGCAATTAAGAGGGAAAATTACTGTAGAAGAGTACGCAAAGCAGAATTCAGTATATTGGCAGCTTTTCTCTTTACAACATGTAAATTTGAACAAACACCACACTAATACCTCTTTTTCAATGGATTCCAGTAAGCTGAATTGAAAGCTGGTATTCAATTACACAGAAATTAAAGGACAAGCATTTTTTAGCCAAATGCAGCCCTATCTATTCTGAATCTAGAAATGAAAGATCAACATAAACAAGGGAATTAAACTCGATTCCAGAACCTTTTTAAAGAGAGCTTTCTCATTCACAGTCTAAAGTCACATTTAAACCCAAAGCCAAACCAGAAAGCTCAGAACCAGCCGGTTCAGACAACATGGGTTACTGCAGAGCATCAGAGCAGAGAACACTTCAGCCTTTGCTGGCCCGTAAGTCCTGCGCTGTCTGCCTGGCACCGACAGGCAGTTCTGAGTGTCCCGTACACACCAAAGACAGGCCCAGGTTTGCATTTTGGATTGTGTTGCTTTTTCTTAAATTCACAGCTGCAACAGCATGGCCTCATACTCCAACCCAAATTCAGAAGATCAAGAAACCATTTGTAATATGATCCCCCACCTTCCTTAGAACAGAAAAAGCAGCACCATTTCACTAAAAAGATGTAAATGTGATCAAGAATAAGTACTATTTGAGGTTTTCTACTTGCCCCTTAACAAATGCCAACTAGACAAAATCAGCCACTATTACAACATGTGAATAAGTAGAAAAAGGAGACGCAGAAAAACCCACACAAACAAAACCCACCAAACTAAAAATTAACTTTGCTCAGGCAGAGGAAGGTAAATGCTCGTTGGGCATCATTTGCTCTTTGCACCAATCACAGTGGGCGCAGTGCTGCACAGAGGGAGACGAGGATCGCACCAGCGCTGGGGAAAATGAAACCCAAACCCATAAACTCTTCAGAAGCCATTCTTACTATTCCACAGTAGACACCTAATGCCTCATGTTCATAAAATTACAGCTTAAAAATGTGCTGGCTCCACCTCTTGGGCATTCCACACTGTGTAAAAATTTAATTTTAGAAATACAAACAAGTCAGATCCAAAATGAGCACAAACGATCCTGGGCACATCAACTGGAAACATAACTGCTGCATCACCGATAAAACAATCCCTAATAAATAAAAGAGTAAGAAAAATGCCCCAACAGACTCACAGAGCTCTTTCTGTTTTCGTTTACTGGCTACTTGAACCTTAATTGTGATATAACCTTTTAGTTTACTGCTCTTCATTTTGACAAATTACATTATTTTAATCTTAAAATTAACAAGAAATATTACCATTGAACCTCATAAACCTTGGAGGCTGATGTTCATTAGCACTAGTCTGCTTTAAAAATTTTTTACAGTATCACATAATAGAGGACAAGTAAAGTAAAAGAATCCTCTTCTTTGTGATTCTCCAGATTTTACTGCAAATCAAACAGCTCTTCTTGCAATGTGTAATCTTTGCCCTGAATCTGATCAGAAACTAATATGTAGCAACTCTTTAGTCATCCGGGGCACTGGCAATATTCCTGTAGAGCCAGTCTATAGCACATAAAGAGTACATATATCTGTACATGTATAGATAGATATATAGCATGTACATGTAGCATGTAGTGCTTTCATACCAGCAGGTCATCTGCCATTTCTGAATTGATCACAGTGGCTGCCCTTTAGCAAATCCATGTTTGACAGTTTCTCAGCAGCTTTGAAGATGCTTAAACCAACACAGAGCCCACAACAGGTAAACAGGGATTACAAGTTTTTAAACAGCTTAAAAGGTCTGCAAGAATCAAGGTTTTCCAAATAGGATAAAAAAAAATAAATCCCAAACCCTTGAACCCCAACCTCCTTAAGTTAACAGGACTAGTGAATATTTGATTCATGTAATTAAATATGCTATTTAAAAAAAAATTATGGGAAGTTATAAATAAAACAATGGCTTGTTCTAAACTTTCAGTTTAAGAAATATCTGTCTTAAAATAATTGACAATGTTAGCTGGCAAGTGATACTGGTTAACCAGTTCAAAGCAAGTTTGGATTCCTTCCCATGCCCTTTGGAGTGATAAAATTGTACTACTTTGCAATGCTTATTTGTCAAATGTTTTTGCTTTATTTAGAAACTCACTTCATTTCACCAAAATTCTCTTTAGAAGAAGACAGCAAGAATACAGAAATTGAAAAACATACACTCTTCTCCATTTTTACTGAGGTAACTAAGCAAAAAAGGGAAAAAAAACCAGCCAGCCAACCCACCACTAAGTCAAACCCCACAATTCTCTCACCTTTCTCAAACCCAACCCCCAGAAGCCGATAAGAAAGGGGGCCAGGAATGGGGAAGCAATAGACTAATAGACTGAATTGACTGCTGTACAAAAAAGACTGCTATAGAATTTTTTTTTCCCCCTCCTGCAGGAGGATAACAAGTTACCATCTGATCCTTGGTTTTACTATACTGTTATAATATAATTTGCAATATAACATATTGAAGGGAGGTCAGTTACTTTTTACAAAAGAATAAGGACAAGATTATCCATTCAAGAAAACCTCAATCAAGACAAGATTCTTTAACATAGATCAAAAAGGGTGTTTCACAATTCTGCATTTAAAATTGCCCTACTTAAAATAAGTTACCATCACAAGGGATGGAGCTGCAAGAAGTCTTACTAGGTCTTAAACCCAGGAATAACTTCCAACAAAACAAGCTTTCTTTTTTTTTTAAATTTACAGACTTTACCTATCAGATACAATAAGCTGTCCTGCCATTCACACGCAACGTTTTAAATGTTGTTTTATGTCAAAGTTTCTGAAGTCTGGTAAATTTTTAATTTAAAACTTTCAAACTACATGCACTAAGACAAGTGACCTCCCTGCTCCGTGACCTCAAAACCTCCCTGAGGACAGCAAGTAAAGACTGAATTTGTTTCAGTTTCTGCCCTGCTAATGTCATTTCTTAGTTCTGCATCAACCTTCTTGCTCCTTCTGAGTCTTGTTGAAGCAATGAGTTGTTGCATCTAGGTGTAACACATTTTAATGGCTAACAGGGTCTGTAAAAATCTTCCCACAAATTAGAAAGCCTTTTTTCCTTGACCTATTTCAAGCACAGAAAGCTTCTTCCCTCACATAAATAACTTTATTTTGTGGATAACTTTGATATGGAAGTACACTCAGAGATTTTCACCATGCAAGACAAGAAAAGCTAAGCTAGTGCACATTTCACACTTTTTTTAAAAAATGGTTGTGGATTACAGCCTGAACCATTCCCTTTTGTCCTTCATTTTTATCAAAAGCAGGTCACACTATGGACCAAATGAAAAGACTCATGCTCCTTATGACAGCCCAAAACTTATGAAGCCCATCCATTCCCTAGCCAACAATATATTTTCTGGAAAGTTACCTCAGCCTGGCACAAAGCACCTGCATAAAATCACTCTGGAGACTGCTCCTACATGATCTGTGCTAACAGATTAAAATTTTCATGAAGCCATCAGGCGGAACTCTAACTACAAAATCCCCACGAACATAAAGAATATGCATTTTTGCTTTAGCCTTTCAAGTCCACAAAGATACTTGAGTTAATTGCCTGCCAGTGCACTCTGAGAGCTTAACTCTCCCCTTCTTGTGCTGAGGATGCACCTCCATGGAGAAATTTGAGACTATTAGAGTGAATGTGAAGTGCGCAGAGCATCCCCAAGTCATCTCTAGGTATAATGAAGTCTAGTTTGAGCTAAGTGGTATGCATTATATACATACAGCATCTCTGTGAACCTAGTAAGAAGTCTCACTTGGACACACACAAAGTTCAAGTGATGCTTCCGTAACAGACTGCTCAGGTTGCTAACATGAACCAACTGTGAGCTCCGTAACAAAAAAAACTCCAAACAAATTCTTCCAGCAAATTATGCATGTATGTTAAATTGCAGTTTCCTATCAGTATATTTACAAATACCAGGGAAGGCAGGTACAGCCAGCAACAATTCCTCTCTGTGCTAAAGAGGTGTCCAAATCTGTTTTGAAGAGTCTGGGTCCCTTTTTGAAAAACTGGTGCAGAACAAATTTTCCCAGCTCATCTACTTTATACTCTCTAAACAGAGATTGTTCCAGGGTTTTATGATTACAATTGTCTAATTGTTGGAAATCGCCTGCTGGTTTTAAACAGAAACAATCTAAATTTGCTCTAACTAAAAGGATGAGTGAAAGCAGAAGAGGCTTGTTTCTGAACAGATGCTCAACAGATTTACTGCCACAATACAGAAAAGCAATTGCTGAAATTGTTAATTTTGTTTAGCTGACCTACTTCATTCAAAAGCTACTTGTATTAATAGTAAAAAAGGGCAGAAAAATCTTAATAGTCCTAAAACAAATTCAGTAGGTATGTAGGGCAGTCACTTCAGTATACCTAATCCCAGCACTGATTTTGACTTTACATTTCCCAGCACCTTCCCCTACAGAAGGCTCATTAGGATAAAACATCTGAAGCACAGGCAGGGGTCTTAATCCTTTTAATCTCATCCAATAACTATACATGAAAGTTAACTTCACTAAAATTTGTTGTGTGTGCTGGAAGAAGTGTCACAATTCCCGCAGTGAAACCTTTTCAAAGGCAAGAACTTGCCTGCCCAAGCAAGAAGCAAAGCACATGACTTGGTACAGCAGAGCGGCCTTCTGCTGCTGAGTGTTTACATATATATATGCATAAAGTTGTCTTTCAATTTCTCCTGAAACTCTGTAAGACTGAAGACCTGAAGTGAGGAGGAACTGCATGCACTCTCCAAAACAGCAACAAGAACTGCACAAATGTAGATAAAGGTCACTGTTGTGGTTTGGGGTCAGAGCAGTCCCCAGAACCGTAACAGATGTTCTCTCCCCTCCCCCCACCCCTGAAAGGGAAAGGGAATAAGTAGGAAAGAGAGACTTGTTGATTAGAAGAGAACAGAAAACAGTTTTAATACTATCACTAGTAATAATAGTAATAATAATAATAAAGTAGGCTATGTACAAATATATACAAATATACAAAGTTAGTCTCAAACCCAACTCCCCCCGATGGCAATATGTCACCGTCACCCCTGGCTGGGGAGCAGCCCCCAGGGAGAGGATCCCAGGCTGGACTCAGCCACAGACATCGACTGGGCACAGGAGCTGGATTCTGGAACACAGCTCAGGAACACAGGAGTTGAAATCAAAGGCAGGATGGATGAAGTTCTCCTCAGATGCCGTCCACTGCAGCAGCGGCAGCCAGCAGCCCAGCAGCAGCATCAGACCGAAGAAGAAGAAAGGAATGGGTGACGGAAGGGCTGCCCCTCCTGATCCTCCAGTTTCTACTGGCGATGATGGCTATGGGATGGAATACCCCATTGCTGAATCTTGGGGTTAGGTATCCTGGCCGCTGCTCCCCACAGGTGCGGGGTACTCTCTGCCCCTCTCTGTGTGGGATCCAAGCTCAGCAGTGGCCTTGGTCTGCACACCAATCCCTGGCAGTAGCTTTAAACATGAAGTGTTATCACTGCTACAGCCAGATAGTTTATGAAAACGCTGCTAACTCAGACAGAGCAGTTAATTAGAGAAACTTTAGCTAAAAAGTAAAAATCACAGAGCAGAACCAGCTCTATTTACCCCAAACCAGGACAGGTCACAAATAAATATTTTTGCAGCCAGTTGTCTAATGCTTTCTTCCTTTGTAATGTCTAAAAATAAAAAGTTTAGTCATTCTGTAACTTTCCAAGTGCAGATGAAGCAGAGAGAGCAGGGAACAGAAGAGAAGATGCGCTCCAGTCCCCCACCTTTCAATCACAGTGCCTCTTCTCAATGCCCTTCACCAGCAGCACCACGGCTGAAGAAGATACGGATGATACAATGCTGAAGGTATCATTCTCACTCTTTTTGCATATAGTAAAATCAGGATATACAACTCAGGGTCAGTGTTAAAATTCAGGTCTCCAAAATTCTATCCCACTGATAAAGGTCAGTGGAGATAAAAATATTCTCCCAACTTAAGCTGTGGCTCAAGGACTTTCTAGATCAAAAAAGGCATCTTTGCATGTACCAGTCCCCAAAGAGCTGCCCTTCTCTCCCCAAGCTGCACCAGTAGCTCGCTGAGCCCATGTAAACTTTTGACACTCTGTAGCAGAGCTCCCTAGTGTAAATCCAGACTGTGTGAAGACACCCATCTCCTTCCTTTTGAAGTTGTCACCAGTTTTATTTCTGGTACTTCACTTCTTGCACTGGCTAAAAATGAACAGTTGATCCAAATGCATCCTCTCCATGACACTCATGACCCTACAAATTTGTCCCTACTCTCCTGTGCCACCTCCTAAAATACAGAGTTGGTATGTCCCTTTATTTCAGAAAGTCTGGGACAACCAAAGCAAAGAGCCTTGTGGCTTTCACCTGTGGAAAAGACACATGGCCCAAATGGGACTAAATGCTGTACAGAGAAAAGGGCAGGAAGAAAGCATAGATAAAAGGGAAGAATGACAATTTAATTTTTAAATTGCAGTAGGTCTGCCTAATACAATAATGACTCTGTTCTAACCCACCAGGCGCTGCAGCATGACTTTATCTTTTATTTCGGTCACATTTTCAGTATGTGAACAAGAAAAAATTTTTTTAAAAAAGTAATTGTGAGTAACACCTGCAACTCTACTAAAGCCATAGCTAAGGTATACCATCCACCGGCCTCTTGGCACATACACACACTCTTAATGCAGCTCTCCTTCATCCACCAAGGATGCAAAAAAAGCTGCAGTTACTTGCCATTTGGACATGATCCAAAAGTTGCTAAGTGGCTCAGCGCAACTGTCTAAAGAAGTAAAAGCCTCAGCAATCATTCTGATAAATAATGTCACTCTGACCACTAGAAAGCCAATGCTACTCCTCTAGGTTCCTCAGTGGTAGTTCTTAGGCTGGTCATTAAGTGACAGCTCAGCTCATCAATGTCCTCTTACATTCTAATTTATTTTCCTTACTCTGATCTATGGATGTAGCTAAAAATCCCTAGTGATCACTCTAGCAACAATCAGTCCATCTGATATTACTCATGACAGTAGCATGTCACAGAACAAAACTGGACAGTTCAGCAATGCCTCCCTGGTAATATTAAAGGATGTCTGAAACATTGAAAAATTATATTGTTCACCCAGAACAGGAACATCATTAAGATATCTTGGCTTAGCATGCATATTTTGAAAGCAAGCAGATAGAATATGCTTTATATTCAGAGGAGCATTAAAAAAATAAAAGTCCTCAAAACGTTTCAGTGCTTGTCTGGCTCAAGGAACCCACGCTGCTGTGTTCCTCCACAGGTTCTGAAAAAGAATCCTGAGCAAAAGGCAAGTGCTGTATGACTGGCAATGGCTCAAACCTCTGCCCATCAGCTGTAAGTGTGCATTTGTGTTTGAGCAAATGACTGAACCTGCCGGCATGATTTATAGAAAAGTTCTAGTCCTCCACATTGTCATCATGCTACCTGGGAGAGGCACAGGCTTCAGGTCTTGAAGGAGAAGCACATAACACAGAGCATTTAAATATCCATAAGCTTCCTCTTGGGAGTTTGGCTTCTCCACCGAAGCTGGGCTGTGATGGCATGCGACAGGGAGGATTGAAATATGTACCTCACTCTTACTGACAAACCAGTACCCCTGGTGCAAATCCTATTTCTCCCTACATTAAGAGGTAGGATGTGTTCCAAGAACTTTCCCACTCTGAGATGAAAAGTCACACTAAATTTTTATTCTGATGAAAACTGTTCACTTTGAAGAGGGAATAGGTCATGGATACCTTACAGTAGGACAGCTGTATTTCTGTAAGTATGCAGAACAGGGATGGTTGGTTGACTTGGGAGGTTAGGCTTTCATTCCAAGAGCTAGGTTGCAAAATCAAATCATCTGAGGCAACCTCAAGATTAATCAATTTTCATCCTGGCTGGCAGGTAGTAGTCACACAAGATGACCACAACGGTATACATTCATTATATTTTTTTTTTATATGGGTGTGAGCGCATGTATAATTAAATATTTCTGTACATGTTATATATGTGTGCATACACAACCAAATATCAGCATATTATCCAGCTTCTCAACTACAAGAACTATACTTATTTCCAGACGTATTGCACGAACTCAGAACAAACCCCTGTTCCTAAGTGGTACAAAAATCTAGTTGCTCAGTTTATTTCTAATTAGTTTCCAAGTTGAATATCTACATGTATCATTGTCTTTTCAGGAAACGTCTTTCTGAAGAAGCACACAGCCAAACCACATGAATTATTTTACCTATTTTATTCTTAAATTGAGATTATTTAAGAAGACTGTTCAAAATACACATCTAGAGTTCTCATCTGGATCAAACTAAACCAGAACAGGACAGGGTCCCCCAAGTCATCCCCACCTGCCTGAGCACAGGACACTGAGCAGGGTCAGCTACCCAAGGCGCTCAGGTTTCCTCACCCACACATGTCCCACCCTGACACCGTACTGCAGCCACAGAAGCAGCAGATTAGGGCTTTGAAAAACTGAAGATTGTCCCTGCACACCTCACCACAAAAGCACAAAGTCTTCAGGTGGATCAACAACCTGATCCAATTAATTCCATCAGCACAGCATTGCTGAACTGAGACATAAGCAAACGTAAAGAGCGAACTCTAGAGAAGCTCAAGTTAAGCCATCACAGGACTGCATTCAGATTCTGCTCTGGAAATCTGACTTTAGTAAACCTTCAAAAGTATTCTCTTCTAAGAAAAGAAATCTAAAAGTGTATTAGGATACCTATATTTGGGAAGAATTATTATGAATTAGTTTTTCTGAAAGAAGCGTTTCAGAAAGATTTGTACGAATACCTTAAACCTCAAAAACCAGCTCAGAGAGACACGTTTTGAGAGGTAAATCTTTACCTGCTTTGTATGATCATTAAATACCACCCAGACTGATGAGAATATTCAACTACAAAAAAATGAACTAATTCTCACCGGCTCCCAAGCTTTCCTGCACATTTTTCACCTTCATCTTTATATACTATTTCAAATTATTTCTGAATTTTCTCAGTGCTTTCCTGTTTAATTGCCACCTCAGCAAGGCATTCTTTTGGAAAGGCAGGGAGGCAATCTGGAAAGCAGGTGCAGCTCTGAATCGACAAGCACAGAGCATGCATCCCTCCAGATGTGCTTACTGACCCTCTAAGCGCCTGTTCTGCCAACGACCAGGCCCAACAAGAACGATAAACCAGCAGGAAGAGAAACCAATAAGTAGACTGTATTGTAAGCAAAAACGTCGTAACATGAATGACCGCTGGGGGTACAAAAAAGTCAACCAGCTCGTATATAATTGACACCACCCCCAACGATCCCAGAAAAGACACGATTCGACCCACAACAGGTGGTATGAACAAAGAACCAAGGCTTCCCACAGTTGGCAAGGGAAACAGCGAGACCAGAAAGCTAAACATATACGATAAAGGTGCCCACATGGCAACTCTCACCCGATCACCCCATGTTCACAAAGGTCTAAATGGACCGGGGCCCAGCTCCAGGGAGACTCCGGAGGTCTTCCCTGACTCAGGAAGCTCTGTGCACTCCACAGGCAGA
>NW_008612909.1:37918-61740 GCF_000691845.1 Merops nubicus
CGCGCCGGCCCGGCCACACCCTGGGGGGAAGCTATAAGGCAAACTCACCACCTCTTGATGAAGGGCTGTGGGAATCACCCATATGTCAACCTTAATTCAGGGCTTGGGGTTCAAACCCCAGCATTTCATTGCACCCCCATCTACTGGGGAGCCAGGGAAACGAGGACCCACTGGAGTGCAGGACGGACTGCAGAGTTTGAAATGCGGAGCATTTGTGTTCTGCCTTCCAAACGGAGGCTTGCCAAGAGCAAAACCTGCCATCGCAGGCAAACAATGAATCATGCACACAAATGCTCCTAATACTGACAGGCAACTCACTGTACTCCAATCGCGTGAAAAAAAACTAGCCATTGGACAAAGCAGTGCAAGAACAAATCCTATTAACAAATAATAGGATTTTCTAGCAGATCATCCAAACCCCACTCTGGGGCTGCTGCAGCCACAAACCATGGCCAGGGAAGGTAGCCTTGGGGCAGCCACGGTGGCAGTCACCATCAGCTGCAGGAGCTCACCTCCTGAAAACAATGCTGCTGCAGCATTTGCCAAACAAAAGGAAAAAAGTAAACTCGTGTATTGGGCATTTGTGAATCAGCTACATCCTGGCCCAATAAGAAGGTGTATTTTGTACATCAAAACGCAGGAGAAACTGATACAATCCTATTTTCTTTTAGCTCATCACAAGATTTTTGTCAGCAACTTTCACAGTCAAACTTCAAATGATCCCACAGAGGACACCTGACCAAAACAAGAGTCCCTCTTAGTAATGGCAGGTGACTGCCAACCTATACCAGCAGAGGGGTTTAAAAAATTAAATTGAAAATTGAGCAGACGAGTATTTGAGGAAGCCTGACACTGTAACTTTGTCCCCCAGTAGTTGCTATTAGATGGCATAAGTAAGTGATGCCAAGGTGGTAATACAAGAGGTGGTTCTTTCTCTATTAGACTTTGAAAAAAAAGGAGACAATTTACCAGTGCTGAAAACCAGACAGAGCACTTCCCACTCTGGCAGGTGACAAAATACTTGTAAGATAATAATTACTAAAAGCTTTTCAAGTGGCAAGTAATTGTTTCTCTTTGTATTTCTGTCCAGGGCTGATATGGGCCTTCTCATCTCCTTGGGATCACTAGAGTGGTCTTGCTTATTTAGTTGATTTTCAACACAACACAGTGCATGCTGCTTGGGAGAAAAGCAGCTGCTTCTGCACACCATGACCACTATCACCACATTACAGAGAAACCCGAGTCTGCTCTGAATTGGTTTAGTACCTTCTATTATACTACAAAACCAGAAAGTAATAACCAAAATTGGGAACCCATATGAGTTATAATCATGTCATTATATAAGATCTTTACACAACTGTAGACCATGAGTTTTTTATTTTAAATAGCAAGAAATATGGTTCCTAGGATTGGTCATCAAGTCATTCTTATTTAGGAGTATAACAAAAAAGTCAAAAGGCAAAGTATTCTATCCTTAAAATAAGCTGTGACCAGGCAACATGAGGGTGCAGTGTGAAAAAACAAGCAACACTGATACTCCTGAAGGCACAGGTTAACCTAACCCAACCACCAAAACCCACCTATCAGAACTTAAGACACAAACACGCTGCCTTGTTAGGGATCACCTCTTCCACAGGTCTCCAGAGCTTGTCCTACTGTTCCAGGTACTGCAGTAAACTGAGCATCCTGGTACACATGGAGAATTATGAGACAACTCGGCTCAAAAAGCACAAAAGCTATTCAGTACGGTACCGAGGATGTTGATCTGCCAACTCAAATGGAAGCAACAACAGTGAGTCAGCCCCCTGAGCTAGAGATGACGTGTAATACTGCTGCACTTGAACTGTGGAGCTCTATGTGCTTGGCAAGAGGAGGAATAAAGGAGGAGATGGAACAAGATGGAGAAACACCTAAGCAGGAATCATTTGCAGGGCTCCTTTTGAAGACTTACCCACACAGCCTGTTTGCCTAAGCAACTATAAGCGTTTATAGTCCACCATATGCACTCAGCTAGTGTGCTGCTAAAATCCTCACACTTTCCTGTTGCATATGCACCAAAACATTCAGTGTGCACATCGGTCAAGTATCTGCACAATGCTTGTACTGCAGCAAGGCTCTGCAAGCATTGAGAGCACTTGATAATCACCAGCATTACACAGAACTATAAATCAAACTCTGCCTTCCCTCGAGAATGAATTTGACATGACATCTATACCCAGGATACACAAGGAAGTATCACAGCCCAAGCCTGTAGGTCGCTCTAGAGTGGGACTGGAAATGTCAGGCCAACAGATATAGTGCCTCAGAAGGATACTTGGAGCAGCTGCTGTGAGCGGGCACTTCCTTTCAGCACCTGGGCTGACAGTCACTACATCAGTTATAGTCTTATACAGAAATGTTACTGACACAGCCTGGCTCCACAGACTGTGACAACTGCCTCCACACCTATAGCCAGGAACACAACGAAAAATCAAAGTCTTCAGAATACCCAGAGCAACAGTGTAATCACAAATTTTGCTTTAGAAGAGGAAATGGTGATGAATTTACTCCACTGCAACATCAGTTGCTACCTATGGGGATACTTCTTCAGCTTCAAAGAAGCACTTACAAAACCAAAGAAGCATGAGAGAAAGTGAGCTCGGGAATGCTGTTACATCAATGTCACAGCAGCATGCAGGAACTATCCTTTTCCAGGCCTAAAGCGGGTGATTATTGTTGACTGATACATACAGGACAGCTAAAGAAAGAACAACCTCTGAGGAGTTCCCATGAACCCTACAGAAACTCCTCTAGTCCAAGCACCATCCTTGCCCATCACCGTGGCCTCATTCTTGCCAACTGAGAGCTAGAAACTCTTGCCCTCTTCAAGAGCCTCTCCAGCTGGCAAGAACCAACACTGGAATCACAGCCAGTGCCATACAGAAGCACGGATCAGGAGCGAGCAGTGCGAAACGGAAAAGCTGCATGAAGTTGTGCTCCAGCACCACTGCCTATGGCACAACAAAAGACAGCCTCAGGCCAGGGCAAGTAGAAAGGCAGGGTGTAACCAGCAAGTATGGGTTTATGCAGTCTTCTAATGCAGTTGCAGCTACATCTCCAAGCAGCTTCAGCAACAGAAGTCAGTTCCCCGATTCTCAGTTGTGCAGATCCCTGTGCTTCACTTAACATGGGGCTCTAGAAGGAATCCTCTCTGCGATCAAATATGAGAAGACAAACATTATACACATACCTACTCAGCAACTGAATATCCCCCTTCAGATGCCTGTTGTAATGCTTATGCAGAGCATCTGGAGGGTGAAAGCACTGGACATTAGCCTGTCATGAATCCTCATGCTGTTATAGTTTTAGTACTAATTCCTGGTCCTTTACTGCTAAGTAAGGAAAGAAAAATAAACAAGCAAGCCAAGCAAAGGCCAGGACCACTTGACATAAATAGAATTATGAAGGCAAAAGGAATAGCTTAGTGATGTTACAATGAATTAAAAAAAAAAAAAAAAAAGTCTTTCAGCTTTGTGTGCAAAGCAGCATCACAACAACAATTGCACAAAGGGAAGAGCAACTGTTTTTCACATACTTTGTAATACTGCGGGCAGGATGAAAATGCAAGAATGCAATGTCACACAGCTATCAAATACACAGAAAGGAGAACAATGGAGGAGCAGGGCAGAAAACAGAAAACCCCACAGCAATCCAGCAGAAGTCAGTGCCTTCCCTTGCTTCCTCACCACACATCCACACTTCCATGACACTATACAGTAACAAAATTTTACATTTTAAACCATCAGATTTGAACATTCAAAACAAATGCAGCTGTTCATGCAGCAAAAATAAATAAATAAATAAAAGCTCTTCTAAAGAGGCAGATTTATAACAATCTGTCTGCAGAGCCATGCAGATTGAAAAAAATAGGTCGAATCTTTTGCTAGCCAGCCTCACTGCTATTCCTCCCCTGCCTTCCTCCCCTGCCTTCCTCCCCTTCAGGTTTCAGTAGTTATTGAAGAAATCAATTAACAAGAATCCAACAGGCCTGTCATGCAGGTCTCTAATGACTTCTGCCTGCTATGTATCAGGGGGTTCATCTATGCAACTGCAGGTGGCAGAAGGAAAAATGAAATCATTACAGTTTTTCCAATTCCCATATCGTAATTCTAGAGTGTATGTGTTCAATGCTACTGCGGTCCACTAGCAGCCAAACAATGATGCACGTTAAAAAATAAAAGAAGAGGAAGGGGGACAAAAGACTGACAATGATAAACTAGAAAAAGGCAATAAGAGAGGAATCACTGTGCTTTCACTTTTGCTGTGCTTGCCACAAAACTCTGATAGCATCTGCTGCTTTTAAAGGCTTCTTGCTAGTGTACTTTCTACAGCTTTGTCAGTGAACAGTTTTAGAAATCTCATAAATATCTCAATTTTGAGACATTGCCAAATAGTAACTGTAATACTAGTTTTTATATCTACTAGTCATCCTGTGTATATTTTAAATAATCATATTTTAGAAAAAAAGTCCTCACATACTGTAATTCATATATTTACTGTCACAAAGGCATTTTTTTTTAAATCTTCATAAAATATAGGGACCAAGTCAGTCCAATTTCAGCTTACTCATTTTTGTTCACTTCTCTCTGTTGCACAGACAACACAGACAGAAGGCACTCCATCTCATCATTTAAACAAAAAAAACAAACCAAACTAAAAAAGATATGCAGTTCTCTATCACTTGAATACTGAAACAAATCATTCTCAAACTCCATTTCCACCACACACAATATGCTGCCTGACAAGTTACTGCAAGAAGGCAAAGAAATCAACTTTCTGGCTCACTGCAGTGATGGCCAAACTTACTGGTTTGACAAGCCACAAACCACAACCTTCACATGGCTGAGTGCCACAGGATGTTATGTTGACAGCTGAAAACTGAGGGAATGCTGGCACGCCACACGGGCTGAGCTAGAGAACAAGCCCCAGTTCTTGATGGCAAATGCCTCCTCTAGCAATGCATAGACAGTGGCCTCGGACACTGCTTGTGTTGTGGCCTCTCCTGTGAGGAGGACTGGGATAACCTGCTTACAAGCAGCACAGGGACTTCAGTAGTGGGAAGGGATCACTGGGGACAGAAGGGAGCATGCTGCTGGTAAGTAGTACTGCCTTATTCATTTTCTTCAATGGAAAATAAAAGCCATAGTGAAATGTGACACTTTACAGTTCTGGCTGGCAAAACACACCACCAGTCTCATGCCATTTTAGCCCAAATTAATGCAAAGCACCATAATTTGTCTTTCCACACAGGTGCCCAGCAGAGTTTCTATTATGCTACTAAAGTTTTTTTCTCTCACCAGTAAACCCAGGACTATCACAGACCACCTGGAAAAGCCATAAGAAGCACAGTATGTAGCTGAGCAGCAGACAACACACAATGCAACCTAAATTCAGGAATGTGCAGGGGGAACCTCTGTCTTTGATGTTTCTTTACCCTTCCTGCCTTTGGCTAAATTCCACTAAAGCCAAGGTTATGCTACACTTAACTAAATCAGCCCCATCTGGCCTTTCTTTCTAAGCTGCATCTTCTCTACAGCAGTCACTGTTGAACTTTCACGGTCTTGGATCATTTTTCACCATTAACTCAACAAGCCATAAACAATTATTGCCTCAGTACCTTATATAAACAGCAATGCAAATCCTGAGTAAAAGGTTTGGGGGGTTTCTTTTGGCTGGTTAGTTGGGTTTTTGTTAGCTTCATTTGGGTTTTTTTTTGACAGTGACACATTACGAGGAGGGAGGCATCTTGGAGCTGAACCCAAAAGGACATGGAATCGGGACCAAATGTAATGCAAAACATAATCTAACAAGCTCTGCTTCATGTCTACCAGCTCAGAAGGTAAGTAAAGAAACGGCAGCACTGGGATATGAGAAGCTGGACAACGCACAGGAGCGAAAACGTACATCTGTGAGAAAATTGCCGAGCTAAAAACAGTCTGGAACCATTATACCATCAGAGAGCAGCATCCAGCATACTTTGACTCACTCCAGGCAAAGTCAATACTCAGTTTTGAAGCATGTACCTTAATACTCAATCCTTCTTAAGCAGTGCTCGTGCATCATGGTCTAATACAGATCTTTTGCTCCTATAAAAATTTCAAGTTTCATTTTACATTATTCCTTTTAACACAGGTCAGACTGAATGCGTGTATCTACCTAAATGATACCTCCTTTATTTAGCTTTCATTTTAAAAATACTGCCCCAGAATGAAAAACAGTCTGAGATTCAAAAGGGTTTTTTTCTCCATCCTTTTCAATAGATAAATTGTACAATAACTTGATGAGCTTCATTTGCATAAGTATGATTTCTTGTTCCACAATTCAATCAAAAACTGGTACTGTTCTTTAAAGAAGCCTAGCAGAACTGAATTGTCAATTTATTTTGCTTTCCATACAGAAAAAAAGCTTGGTTTTACTATTAACCTACCAGCTGAAAATATAGTGTACTCAAAACTCAAGCTGGAAACTACTTTTTCTTTCATTTATTAAATAAGCTAACAAACTAATGTTTTATTCAATTCATCAACAGCTCTCAAGAGCAGTCAAATTGTATTAAGTAAAAAAAAGCAAAATCAGTTGTTTAAGTTTCTTCTGTTAGATCATCAAAATATCTTATGACTGATACTCTAATTAGAAACTTAATAGAGTATCTCCCTTATGAGATAGGTGTTTCTCCCTAAGGAAATAAAAGTTTGTGGATTTCTTTTGTAAGTCTCAGTTATTGGGAAAATATACTACCAGTCTTTCAGTTAAAACAGCTCTTGTCCTTTATTGGGTTCTTGCCATAATGAACATCTGCTAAGTCTATAAATTAATTGCTGAAAACATCTTGTGCTTGTAGATGATCCAGGCAATCATAACTGTTCTGGGTTATTAGAGAACATTACCATTTTTCTTTCTCACACAGGCGCACACACACACACATGCTCCCTTTCAATATAGCATAAAGCAAGAACAATTATTCGGCATTCTTTTTAATGTCATAAAATAAACCTTTAGTGCTAATCAAGCCATTAGAGCTGCACACTGTAAGTTTCCGTAGATTATTTAAGCAGTACTTTTTGTATTGTGATAGCCTAAGGATATGAAGGATGCCTTGGCTAGCTGACTGAAAATGCTCTCTATCTTGAAATCAAGAATTCTTCTGTCTTCCTGGTTTGTCAACAGCAGAGTTTGGCAGGAAGTTGCAATGGGCTCTTTCCAGTTCAAAGAAAAGGCTAGAGTCCACTCCAGAGAACTCTGCATGTAACAGTACCTTTAATTCTCCACAAAAAGCCTATCAGACTCAAATTTCACCTATTTGCTCCATCTTCAAGATATCCCACTTTTCCTGGCTATATTGACATACTATGTTATGTCACCTCACCTCATGCCCAGCTGCAATTGGCTTGTTTTACTACTACCTGTGACTTTGACAGATCACTGACCATCTCTGGCAAGTGAAGAGAATCAAGTCTCCCACCAAGAACTGTCAGAAGTAACAGCACCTACATTCTCCAATGAAAACTGGAAGGTTCTTATTGACTTAATATGGAAAGAGTAGCAAAGGTGCTGTCTCTTCCAAATGGCAGATTTCTAGATACCATCAGCAGGGATAAACAGATATCATTCCATAATCATTTTGGGTCACATTTGCCAATCATCTCTTTTCTTTCCTATCAGTAATCTGTGTTCATTAAAGATGATGCAAGAAAGTGGAGGTGGTGCGTGGGCAAGCTACACCCTTCCATGTGGGAGGAGATTGCAATGATACAAACATCTAGAGCCCACTTTAAAAAAAAAAAAAGAGAGGAAAAAAAGTAAAATTTTAATTCTTCTTAAGAATTTTCAGTTCCGTTCCATACACATCTTGAGGCAGACAAATCACACACATATCAAGCCTCTTCTTTTCTTATAATACAAGTGTTCTCAGGTACCTTTGATTTTAGAAGCGTATCTAGAGGAAGCAGTTGCAAATGCACATAGTTTCTGGTGAGAACAAACAAATGGACATGCCTGGTTATGCTGCATTCCTCCCAGGGGCAACCACATACCTCGTGGTCATGTTTGCCCTGGCACTGTAGCACTATCACTCCCCTCTCCCACGCTCCAGAAAACACCTGTGTGCTCCTGTCAATTCTACTTCTCTGCCCTGTTCCCATCTCTGGCCCTCAACCTCTTCATTAACAAGTTTTAAGTACAGGAGGAATTTGGGGAGTAATTAATTCCTTAAACTGTAAGTTCCAAGGAAGCAACGGAACTGTCAAGATACTGAAGAGCAGCTGATTGTCATACCACAAACCACATGGTTGCTGTGCTGTAACTCCACAAAAATTATTTGCATTACTTACACACAAGGGGGTTGACTTCTTATGATCTTTCATTTGAGAAGCAAATATTTATTCCAACTTTTGGGTTTTATTACTCATTATCTTAAACACGTTAGTTAAGAGGCTTTGGAACACCAAAATCACTCAGCCACTTCTGACAGAAATTATAGAAGTAATATTTTATCTTATTTCATTTATACCATAAATAATCCAGCTTAAAGATCATGATCTAAACCTAAAACCATGAGCTGAGAGCTGATGTATACTGCAGTAGTGTACTATTGTCATAAATACAGCCTAAGAGTAAACAAAGTCCCTCACTAAATTACAACAACTACAGGACAATATCTTCATAAATACTTTTTATACCCTGTCCTAAATAGCATTCAGGTGTCCAAAAGCATTATTAAAATATAGATTTTAATGTGCACAAATATTTCTTTTAGCCCAATAAATATATCTGTCTACTGGCTATAGAACACTGCTGTATACAACAGCACTCCTCTACTCACAGATCTTCGTGCCAAGTGTTATAATGCTCTTCTGTAGAAAAGCTCAGCGTTTCCTTCTGCTGCTTTTTCATCTTTCCACAGCATTATTACACACAGCCAGCTACACAGCCATCAGATTATTACTTGGACCTTTCTGCTCATAATCTCTAAGTCCCCATTATGGATGTGCTTCTCAAAACCCCTTTTTGGAACAGGTTATTATTACATTATCACTATCACCAATAAGACAAATAAGGAATTGGCTGGATGGCCACACTCAAAAGAGTTAGGGTCAACAGCTTGATGTCCAAATAGAGACCAGTGCTAAGTGGTCTTCCTCACGGATTTGTACTGGGACTGGTGCTGTTTAACATCTTTGTTGGTGACATGGGCAGTGGGATCAACTGCACCCTCAGCAAGTCTGCCAACAACACTAAGCTGTGTGGTGCAGTTGACACGCTGGAGTGAAGGGATGCTGTCAAGAGGGACTTTGATAGGTGGCCCCATGCCAATCCCATGAAGTTTAGCAAGGCCAGTCCAAGGTCCTACACCTGAGTTGGGCAACCCCAAGCACAAGTACAGGCTGGGTAGAGTGTGGATTGAGAATAGTGCTGAGGAGAGGGACTTGGAGGTGCTGGTTGACAGAAAGCTGAACCTGAGCCAGAAATGTATGCCTGCAGCTGAGAAGGCCAACCATATCGTGGGCTGCACCAAAAGAAGCACGGCCAGTAGGTTGAGGGAGGTGATTGTCCCCCTCTACTCTGCTCTCATGGGACCCCACCTGGAGTACTACATCCAGCTCTGGAGCCCCCAACACAAGAAGGACATAGACCTGTTGGAACAAGTCCAGAGGAGAGCCAAAGAGATGATGAGAGGGCTGGAACACCTCTCCTACGAAGACAGGCTGAGAGTGTTTGGGTTGTTCACCCTGGAGAGGAAAAGGTTCCTGGGAGATCTTATTGCAGTCTTCCAGTACCTGATTGGGCCCTACAAGAAAACTAGGGATGGGCTCTTGACAAAGGCTTGTAGTGACAGGATGAGGGGTAATGCATTCAGTCTGGAAGAGGGTTGATTTATGTTAGATATAATGAAGAAGTTCTTCACCTTGAGGGTGGTGAGGCACTGGAACAGATGTTATGCCAATGACTAGGCCCAACAAGAATGACATAACCAGCAGAAAGACAAACCAATAAGTAGACTGTATTGTAAACAAGAAAGTCATGACATGAATGACCGCCGGGGGGACAAACAAGCCAACCAGTTCATATATAATTGACACCACCCCCAACGATCCCAGAAAAGGCACAATTCAACCCACAACAGGTGGTATAAACAAAGAACCAAGGCTTCCCATAGTTGGCAAGGGAAACAGCCAGATCACAAAGTTAAACATATATGATAAAGGTGCCCACATGGGAACTCGCACTCGTTTAGCCCACATTCACAAAAGTCTAAATTGACTGGGGCCCAGCTCCAAGGAGAGTCAGGTCTCTCCTTAAGCAGGAAGCTCCTGACTCCCTGCCAGTGGTCCCAGCTTTTATCCCCAAGCAGACACCTGACCTTTGTCAACTCAATGTGGGACCCCTGGGGCTCATTTCCCTTATGGCTCTCCCTGCAGGGCCGGCCCCACCCTGGGGGGAAGCTATAAGGCAAACTCACCACCTCTTGATGAAGGGCTGTGGGAATCACCCATATGTCAACCTTAATTTGGGGCTCAGGGTTCAGACCCCAGCATTTCAACAGGTTGCCCAGGGAAGTTGTGAATGCTCTGTCACTGGAAGTGTTCAAGATCAGGTTGGATGGGGCCTTGCACAACCTGATCTAGTGGGAGGTGTTCCTGTCCACAGCAGGGAGGTTGGAACTAGACATTCTTTAAGGTCCCTTCCAGTCCAAACCATTTTATGATTTTGTGATCACTATTATTATTATGTTTTTCAATACAATTTTAGAGTAGGGAATGAGGAAGTAAAAAGACCCAACCCTGTGTATGACTTTTCTGACCATGCTATAAATAGATAGCAAAGCTGGGTGATACCATGTAAACTTAAGATAATTTCAGTTTGTGCTTTCATACCATTAAGAGTGTTTCTTTTGTTTCTGTTAAGTAATATGCTGGCAAATTTCCAGGAAAGACAATATTTAAGAAGGTGTTGAGAAGTAAAAAGAGCAAACTTTTCAGTGGCTGTTAGAACTTACAGCTGCAATGCCTTTTTTCAAGATTTGGGTTCTCCAAAACAGATTTCTGATAAGGTTTTCCACAAATTCTGCATGTTTCATAGATAATTTCATGTTATTACAGGCCTCTCCTCGTCAAAGAAGTAATGAGAGTGATTAATGGTATTTTATTATAAGTGGATGCTTTGTACAGCTGTCAGCAAGTGTCAGTCACTGGGACCTTATACTTAGTCTTTTTTAAGAGATGAAAAGAAGAATGTCCCAGAAAACTCAACCATGAAGATGAAATTTTCCATCTTACTTCCTCCCCTCTATTCTCATATGCTCCAGTCACGTCTTGTAGTTATTCCAGAACAGAAGCAACTGCATCTGTAAGACTGCAAACTGTCCAAGGGGAAGAGGGTCTAGGCATTCATCAGAACAGCTCACCTTACAGTAAGTTCCAAAAACTTTCTGCTATATGTGATAATTCTCATTAGACAATATGAAAACATTTCAGAAGCAAGAAGCAGTTACTGTTCTTATGCTCATATTATAAGAAAGGATCCCAGGCCTCAAGACTACTTAATAGATCACTCAAAATCATCAGCAGAGAACATGAGCATTCTCATTTTCAGTCCTCTAACATTCAAAGTTACAACTCCTGAGGCCAGGATCCTTGCTCTTTCAGTGCCAGCAAGACCAGACCAGGATACTTCCAATCACTGTCCCACAGGCTGGAGTTGTGGAGGCTCTGGAGTATGCAGAGCTCGCTCCTGTGATTAAGCTTTCTGGTTGACAACTGCTCTTCTGTGGGCAAAGATGAGGAGCGGACATTTGCCAAGCCTTCACTTGAAGAGAGTTCAGGTACAGGGAACTGTAAGAACATACAGGGTGGATCCAACATGCTCCATTTTCCTATTCATTATGCAAGTGTACTCATTCAGAGGCCTCTATGTCATTCAGTACAAATAAACACTGCAGAATTACCAGGCAAGGCAGAGAGCACCCTGTTGCGAAGCAGAGTGGGAGACTTGTTGAGACAGTCTTGGAGGTTATTATAATCTATTTAATACCCACATGTATATACACCCCCAGTTGTACTCGTGAAATCACAAAATCACCATGTGGAAGAAACATCATCATTAAGGATGACACTTTTCCTTTTCTGCATGTGTAGTCAACAGAGCTCCTAATAGATGCTTATATGGTACTCTGGTAGTGACTATAGTACACACAGAATACCTAGGTTCACATTAAGCTACTTGGCACGAGAAATGACAGCAGTTATGCTGCAGTTGCAGCACAGTACCTGTTCAGCAAGACCAGGATACTCCTTCCAGGCCACCCTACTCTTGTTGATAGGAGCTACAACCACTGCACAGATGTAGCGGTCCTCCTTCTCCACTGCAAAGTAGCTTTGTGCAAGAGCAGAACCTGGACAGGACCCAAAGCTGTCCACAAGGTGCTTACTAATACCCTCTAGTTGAGTTGCAGATCTGATGCCTTTCGTCAGTATTAGAGATGCTCTTGTTCCAAATGGAATGAAGGAAGGAGAAGCAAGGCTATCATGTGGTCCCTTTGACTGATCAGTCACCTTACACCATGCAGGACCAAGGCCTTACTCTGTCAAAAAAGTGTCTTTTTAGTTAATATCAAACATTAACATTCTGTGTGCGAGATTTTCAGACAGAACAGTACTCCGTGACTGCACAGATTCTAACAGTCTTTCAAAAATACAATGGAAGGGAAATGTGGGGGTGATGGGGGACCAATAAGAGGGCAAATGAAAACATAATATGGGAGCAGATGCAGGACAAGAACACACTTATGGGGCACACAGAAGAAAATATGAAGGTCAGAACAATGCATAAGAAATACTGGAATAAACTTTAATTTAAATATAAGACATTTAAGGGAAGCGTGTTTTGAGATGGGGGCACACCTGTAAGATAAGTGAGAGAGAGAGTTGAAGTGTCATGAAAACAAATTTGCCTCAAAACATCATTCTTTTTGAATAATTAATAGGCAGCTTACATAGAAGACATGAAACAATCAGAATCCTAAATTCTAGCTGTACATACATACAGCCTTGGTGCTTCAACGATGTGGTGGCTGTCATGCTTCAAATTACAAATGAAAGCATAATAATAAAAGAAAAAAAAACAACCCACAAAAAACCCTTGTACCACCACTATGTCCATCCTCCAGAACAGGGAAAATGGTTTAACTACAATGCACTTGAAAATAAGTGTAAAAGTAGATGCTTCAAGGTAACTTTGCAGTTTTCTATTCTATAAGGCACCTTACTGGAGAGTAAGAGATTTGTTACTAGTCTTCTAAGCCATCCTGGTGTTATGCCTAAATTATTTAGGAAAACAAGGCAAAATTAAGTAATGTTATGGTGATGGTTACAATGTGCTACTTTCTCTCCAGACCTTGAAGTCAGCTCTCAATGGAAGAGTAAACAAGATGAAAAAGCGTTCCTCCATTTCTGCTAGCGCACTTTTCATCTTGACAACTGAAGGCAAATGCCAGGCTAGAGGTTTAAGCTCTTGCCATAATTCTAGCAAACTGTCAGCCCATTTTCAAGAAAATCTACCTGTGCAGAGATACTTTATTTTCTTAAAATTTTAAAAAACTCTAACCACCACAACAAAACTTCCTGTGCCCCATGCATACAGACACAAAATAAACTCTTTAATTAAGAGCTAGTCAAGAATGTATGCTTCTGGATGCTGGCAATGCTATATAGAATCATTTGTATCTCTACATCGTTGTCTTGTAAGCAGACCCATTTATCAGTGCTGGCTGAAAGTCAGGACATCTGTTCCTTATGAAATTTTGACATTTCTAGATCTCCATTTTATTCCAAACTGGAAGAAACCAAAATATTTTTCACATTTCCTATGAATGCTCTAGAAAATAACAACTCCAGGTTAGCACACAGATTTCCTCTAATTAGGATAAAGGGTAGGTTTCTTCTGTCAAATATCAAATTGTGTCATTATCACTTCCAAGTGACATTTTGAAATTTCTCATTTTCTAGAGCAGTCAACATTTTGTAGCTGCTCTTAAAATATTTTTTTTAATGTAACGATCTTTAATAAAATTAAGTATTACATCAAAGCGATATGATGCAGCTATGGTGTATAAATTACTCTGTATCACACATACATACATACATATTTACAATTATACATATAATATCTATGTAAACAATTAGGAAATGTGGAAGTAATGTCTGACTTCTCTCATTTATTTTCTAAGACACTTGTTAATTTGAACACAAAGGGAATAAAAGCTTTTCCAGTATGGCATGTGATCACTGTTCCCTGTCTTCTCAGCACATCTTCCTGTGAGTTTTTTTCAAAACCAAAAATAATCTTGAAGATATTGCAGTGTAGAGAAGAAACAATTTAAGGGGAACAAAACCACAATTATCCTCAAAATTGCCTATTATAATCAATTTTAATGCTGTAGGAGACTCAAACTATTGATCCTAGAAGGGAACAGAATGTGTTTATATCACAGCAACTCAGATTTCACTTTTGGTACCCACAAGGTAATTCATATCTCAGGCAAAGGAGATCCACATCTATTTCTTGATTTATGTCCCATTTGTTCACATGCCAGGCTACAATAAAATCTAAAGATCCATTCTACAGGTAATAGAAAATCCAGAGACTCATTCAATCAAGTGTTATGTGCTCTGCTCCAATTAAGTTTCTCCTGCAGGCTTACAGTGAACTTCAACCTAAATCTCACCTATTCAGGTTTCCACTACAGTTTCTGAACTTCATACAGACAGGAATCCCGTGAAGCCCTGCATTGTGAAAGCATGACATTTAGTGAGGTTTATGATTTCACAGAATCACTGACTCTGGAAGAGGCCTCTGGAGATCACCAAGTGCAGACCGCTGCTCACAGCACAGTCAGCTAGAGCAGGATTGTGCCCAGTTGGTTTTGAAGTATCTCCACAGATGGAGACTGCACAAACTTTCTAGGCAATCTGTCCCAGTGTTTCACCACCATCCCAGGAGAAAAGTTTGTTCTCATGTTTAAACAATTTCCTGAATATCAGTTGCTTGCTGCCACTTGTCCTTTCTCTGGACACCACTAACAAGAGTCTGACTCTGCCTTCTTTACACCCTATGAGGTATTTGAACACACTAGTAAGATCCCCCTGAGCCTTCTCTTCTCCACACTGAACTGTCTCAGCTCTCTCCCTTTCCTCTCAAATCAGATGCTCCAAATCCTTAATCATCTTAGTGGCCCTTCACTGCCCCCACTCCAGTATGTTCATGTCTTGTAGAGAGGAAACCACAATTAGACTCATCACTTCAGACATAGTGAGTACAGGGGAATAATCCCTTCCCCTGATCTGCTGGCAATGCCTTCCCCAATTCTGCTAGTGCATTTCTGGCTCATGTTCTGCTTGCTCACCAGTGCTCCCAAGACTCCATCTGAAGATCAATTTGTCATTGCCACATCAATGCAATCGCTGCACAGTTAATTCAGTACATTTGGTTTTGTAATCCTGGGGAGCATTTGGCACTGCAAGTGTTTGTACTTTCAGGCTACTCTCTTATCATATCACTTCTCTCCCATCTCTCATACTAGGTGTGTGGGAAAAGTTGACAGATAAGTATCAACCACCCAATTATTGCTTCAATATATACAAAACATGCTCCTGCTTGTATTCTAACCACTTGCTTTTATTTTTCTCAATGGTTTCTTTCCAACATGATGCCTGTAAGAGGAATAAATACATCAACTGGACCCGGTCATCTCGTTCAGTAGCATGGTTTGGACAACTGCATGTAGTAAACAGCAGGAAGTTCAAGAAAATCTAACGGTCAACTGCAGAAAAGCTTGTCAACAGGCATACTCCCCCTCATGACCCACTCATTACCTAAACTTTGTTTTCAACAGAAGCAACTGGTCTCACCAGTTGCAAGGGGGATTCTGGTCTTGATGAGTCACTGGTCTCATCTACTTCAGCAGTGCTGTGGAAAGCCACAGCCCTGACAGTCAGCTGGTGAGATGCTGGAACCCTCCAGCTCCCCAGCCGAGCAAGTCTCCTCCTGGTTAAGAAGTGGATGAGAGGTGAACCACCTGAGTTCACCCACCAGCCCCAAAACTTCTCAGCTCACTTTCATTTCACTTAAATTTAATTCTGTCTGGTTTGTCATGCTGTAATGGCCACATTACATTAATGCTAGACTAGCAATCCATGTTTATGCTGCCCACCTACAAAGCTTCAACAGTTGCTACATCAAAGCTAATTTCTGTACTCTTAAGGAACATACCTTATTCAGACTGTCCCTTTCAGTACAGCCCACCAGACAGTTTGTTTGTAGCCATGTGGACCACTGCACTTCTCTTGGCAACAGATACATGACACAGTCAGAAGAGACACAAACAAAAGCAAACACAAAGGACATTACTAATGTACCACTCCCATCTTTTCGCATTACTCACTCTTGTGACCAGCAACTGCTTCTGAATACACAGGGTGTCTTCAATTTGCACTGTACAGCACACTCTTATTTCCAAAAAAAGCAACTCCCTCTCACCACATGAACGACTCCCTCATTAGCCTAAGCAGTCATGCTTATTCTGTCCAGGTAGACAGTATTAATGCAAAAGCAGCTTTCATTGTCTGAAGTTCTGCATAACTACAGGATGCCAAACGTTGTAGCAAAGTCGAAGCTGAGAATGGCCTCCACTTGCACTCTCTTCTCAGTAAGGATGAGGGTCCCAGGGACATGGTAAACAACAGCCCCAGTGAAAGTTCAGGTATGTATACAATGTCATACAGAACTGAATTCAGTCAGCAGCAGAAGCAAAAAGGGAGTGACGAGATTTCAAAGTGAGGATTTCAGTATCATTTCTATCCAGCCTTTTTCACAGAATCATAGAATGGTTTGGGTTGGAAGGGACTTTACAGGTTATCTGCTTCCACAGGTAAGGACACCTTCTACTAGACCAGGTTGCACAAGGCCCCATCCAATCTGGTCTTGAACACTTTCAGTGACAAAGCACGTACAACTTCCTTGGGCAACCTGTTCTTGAATGTCACCATTTCGTGGTCACTGCAGCCAAGGTTGCCCTTGAACTTCACATTAGCCACTAGCCCCTTCTTGCTGATCTAGCACAGCAACTTCTCTTGTTAGATCCTCTACCACTTATAGAAGGAAATTGTCATCAATGCATTCCCAGTACCTCCTGGATTGCTGGTGCCCTGCTGTGCCGTCTGTCCAAAAGGTATCAGGGTGGTTGAAATCCTCCATGAGGACCAGAGTGTGTGAACACAAAGCTGCTCCTATCTGTCCATAGAGGATTTCAACAATTTTATGCCAGTGAAGATCCTTGGGGCTTTAACCTCTGTTTTTTTTGCACCAATGTAACTATGTCACTTAGATTTATCTTTTTTAAAAAATATGGTACCATAGGTTATTACCCCTCACCCCAACAGGAGAAAACAAGACAGGGAAGATACTATTAAAAACACAAGTAATTTATATACATTGCTTTAACCATCCTAGTGTGACCTATGAGTGCAAAGAAGGATTTTCCTTATTTCAGACCAAACTTTAAAGTACATCATTTATAATATTAAGATGAGGTTTAGGTTAGTGAACCTAAAAGATACTTCATAAATGCAAGGTATTCTGGAGAACCTTAGCATTCCATTCCTCACAGTACAAAAGTTTGGAAAAGGCTGATACACAAACATAGGTGTATCTTACATATTATAAAATATACAATATTGCTAACACAATGTTATGCTTCTTTATGGCTCTCATACATTCTTAGTAATTCTACAGACAATTACCTTAAGAGTTAAAATTTGATTATGCTACAACAATAACAGTTACATGAGGTTTCACAATTGCTCAGCAGTATGAAAGCTTACCAATGTCAAGATTCATGACTATGAGAAGTACTAGCTACATAGAATAAAACAGCATCGTTACAATTTACTCTCTGCTTTTAGTACAGAAGTCCCAGCTTTGTGTTACAGATCCACCGGCATTAGGAAAATCACCTTCAAGATTATAACTGACTATGGAAAATACTCTGGCTTTCCCATTTCCACCACAATTCAACTCCTTCAGAATAACCAGAAAGGTATCAGCCTTGTGGGAAACTGATGCCAGATGGTGTACAACTAGTCTTCTGTAAGGTCCATGTGCTAGAAAGACTTCCTCACAGACAATGGAAGATCTCAGCCCATCTTATTGTCAGAAATTTGTGATCCCTCCTCTTTCAAATGACCAGAGAGCCACAAACTTAGAATCACAGAATGTCTGGGCTGGAAGGGACCTCCAAAAGTCATCTAGTCGAACCCCCCTGCCATAAGCAGGGACATTCCAACTAGATCAAGCTACTCAGAGCTTCATCCAGACTGATGTTGAATGTCCCCAGGGATGGGGCCTCCACCACCTGTTTGGGCAACCTAGTCCAGTGGTCTATCACCCTCATATTAAAGAACTTTGTCCTAACATCTAACCTAAATCTACCCGTTTCTAGCTTAAAGCCATTACCCCTCATCCTGTCACTACAAACCCTGTGAATAGTCCCTCCCCTGCTTTCTTGTAGGCCCCTCTAAGGCACTGGAAGGTTGTTATAAGGTCTCCCCAGAGCTTCCTCTTCCCCAGGCTGAACAACCCCAACTCCCTCAGCCTGTCCTCACAGGAGAGGTGCTCCAGCCCTCGGATCATTTTTGTGGCTCTCCGCTGGACATGCTCCAACAGGTCCACGTCCTTCTTGTGGTGGGGGCTCCAGAGCTGGAGACAGGACTCCAGGTGAGGTCTCACCAGGGCAGAGTAGAGCGGCAGGATCACCTCTCTCCATCTGCTGGCCACGCTGCTTTTGATGCAGCCCAGAAATCGACTGGCCTTCTCTGGGCTGCCGCTGAGCATTGGTGGCTCATGTCCAGCTTCTCATTTACTAGTACCCCCAAGTCTTTTTCCAATGGACTGCTCTCTTAATATGTCCTCTCCCAGCCTGTATTGATAATGTTGGTTACCCCTGTCCAGGTGCAGGACCCTGCACTTGGTCTTGTTGAACCTCATGAGGTTCACCTGAGCCCACCTCTCCAGCCTGTCCAAGTCCCTCTGGATGGCCTCCTGTCCCTCTGGCCTGTCAACTGCACCACCCAGCTTAGTATCCTCAGCAAACCTGCTGAGGGTGCACTCGATGCCACTGTCTGTGTCACAGAAAACTTCCTTCCCTTCCCCTCGACCTGGATGCCTATTCTTGCTGCACCCCTAAAATCTGTAAGTGCCCAATGACTGAGTCACTGGTGGAGGGAGACCACAGAGCAATCAAGGGGTTAGATGAACACCTCAAAGGAACTGTTGATGCACATCATGTGCATCTGGTTGTCCATAAGGTGCCGACTTCAGTCTAAAGCATACTACTATATATTATATAAGGTGTATGTCATAATTTTAACTTTCTTGTCAAAACTCCAAGACCACCTTGAGACAGGCACAGAAACCCTAAACGCTGATTAACTGTCAAACTACCATAGGCATGGGATGTTTAACAATGGTTGAGGAAAAAAAAAAAAAACAAACCATTAATATGGTCAAGTAAGCACTGTTCAGCTCAGGCATCCCCTTCCTCTCTACCCTGTTACCAGATAACAGAGACAGAGTCAGGGGAACATATTTCCCTAAATGTTAATTTACAAAGTACTTTGTATAGACTAATAAAACACTGGTCTGTAGATGTGCAGAAAGAGGCAGCATACCAGTAGCTCTTCTTTTTCCGAGAACAAATTCTTAGCACATGCCTGTTAATCAATGACAGAGACAGAAATGGGAGCAACTGAAAGAGCCACAGGCAATTTGGATCCAACTGCACAGTTACAGGACTCAAGGCAGGTCCTGAATGGAAGTTTCTAACAGTACTCAGAGAAACCCCCACTAACAGCAGCTCTGCCCTAGTAACAGGCGCCCAGCACTCACTAGTGACCTGTCACTAAACCTGTCCCTCAGACAATGTGTGCTTTGGCTGCCATACTTCCATCATTTGGATATTTTAGAAATCACTTTTAATAGCATACTCTCCTGGAGCTCAACACCTATATCCCATTTAACTCCCAAGTTTAAGACTGGCACTAATGTGCACCTGTAAATGGTCCTTTACGAGGGATATTTAAATAGTATGCATTTTATGCACTCCACCTTCTTTTGAAGGAACATGCTCAGCCTACATCTGAACACACAACAGAGGTGCACACCAGCCAAGACAGACACCATGAAGGTGGATGAGTAAACGTTGTACTTGTCAAACCTGCTAAACCAGAGCTCCATCCATGCCAAGACAGGCAATGGCTCTCCAGGTAAAAAAAAAAAAAAAAGAAAAATCATTTCATTGTGAGGCATCTACGTGTTAGTGGATGAAGCTCAAATACTGCAAGTCTAGGAAACAAAAACTGGTTACATAGAAGAAAATATAAATGACAAAAAATTAGTAACTAATGAAAATAAACAGAGAAATGGATAGTACAATGAGCAAAATTTAAATTTATTTTAAAGCTACTTACTGCTAATGCTCTACTGTTACTCTTTCATTTTAAAAGAAATCGGTTTGAAGGAGATGGCTTTCTCAGTTACTTCACATTGCCTGTGTCTTTTCATAGGACATTATCAATTTCAAACTCCCATTCAATTTAAAAAAAAAATAGGCATTTCTTAAATAGTGATGAAGCAAAAAAAAAAGACTTTACAGGTCATCTCATGAAAAAAAAAAAAAATACAGATAAAAACACTGAGAAAGTCACTGTCAGTGAACATGTGCATCTACTTACACACAAGTGAATCATACCAGATTTAGCCTAATATGCAGGGAACTAAGCAAGAAATCTACAAATGTCACAGCCCACAAACAGGTTTTGGCAGAAATAGCTATCATTGCCCCACTCAACCTCCCCAGGTGAAGTTTCAGGCTGCTGGAAACACAACAACTTTGTATACCCTCTTCAAAATTCTGCATCCTGTCTAGCCTCCTTGTTGTTTTAAGAACACACTGATACTAGAGGTCTTAGGCATTACAGAAACCACATTTGTATGTATACACCACATGCCACAAAAACTTGAAAGGCTTTGAAGCACTGTCACTTGAATTAATTTTTATAGTTAGCAGAAAATATCTATACATATGCACACATACAGTTGTATGTCACGCTGATCCACTACGAATTCTACTGTGTCATACTACATGAGGTTCGGGTGAGGTTACCTTTGAGGCCAAATTATGATTATAAAAGCAAACTGACACACAAAAGCCGTGAATTTCCATAGACTCTGTCTCAAATATGCTGATCTGACTGATGATAAATGATGATGCTGGCTCAGTTTAAATCACCGCAGCTGGAAGGCTGTTCCTATATATATTCAAGCTATCCCTGACCATATGAGCCATTCCACCAACTGAGGAACATCAGCTTCACCCCGTCTGTCCCCCATCAATGCCAGAGGACAATAAAGGCACTATAAGCCTAGTTCACTGATTTATGGAGCAATCTCATTAGATTTGAGTCCAATCTGCTGCTTACGAGCTGAGGGAAATACAGTATGTTGCAAATACAATGTAAAAATAAGATATAGGAAACTTGAGTAGATAAGCCAAGTATACAGAAAGCAGTAACATCAGACTACTTGACTCAGAAGATTGCTGGACCACACCAGAAATCTGTTTAGTTACCACTTCTTTTGGAGGATTCAGACAATTTCTCCCTTGAGAGAAGCCTCTAAGGCAGAGTTATGTTACCCTTGTTTTGTGTCCAACAAGCACAGCAATTGCTGAGTGAACATTGGTTTTGTATAACCACACTTCCCTCCCAGAGGACTCGTTTGGGAGGAGAGAATGCTGCTTCTGAGTAGTAAGGTCTAATGCAGAGGGAGAAGAGATATGTGATCCCATATAAGAAAGAAGAAAAACTATTTGCCCAGAATAACAGATGTTTCTTATTTTTTTTTTTGTTTTAGGCCAGTTAAAACTACAACACCCTGCTAATAGTAAGACTAGTTTCAACTCAGCTTTGACCTGTCTTGCCCACACTAAAGCTGGAAAGGATCCAGACAGAGAGAGACTGGTATTATTGAGCACTTATGTTATCTCCTTATAGCTGAAGGCACTGTATAGTACAGGAGGGGATCTTTAATTGCTTACATGCCTTCAAAAACAATAGTAAGACACACAAAATGGATGGATACTGTTAAGAAATATGTGCCCACATTACCACTGCATTGCTAAACTGCCATCTTCCAAATTACCAGGTAACACTAACTTTGGGTTTAGTTATTATAGCTTTCTAAAACATACTTTGTGTTTAAAGAAGGGGATGAATGAGAAGGAAGGGAAAAGAGAAAGGGCTGTTAAGGTATTTTAGTACCTCATCCATCACTGCGATGGTCTCAGCACATAGATCCACTAATCTGTATGGTTACAAGATCAGAGCAAAGCTTATTTCAACAGTGCTCATCATTATCAGATCCAATTGCTGAAGCGATTCAGCACACATTTAATGTTCTAATCTACTTTCACCCTCCATTCAATAGTGCTGGTCAGAGATGGCAGGACAAGGAAATCAACAAAAACTAGATTATTTGAAAGATAAAATAATTCAGTAATAATTCCAGAAGTGTCTAGATTATTTCTTGACTTGGTTAATGGATTCACCAAACCAGTAGCAAAAAAAGGAAAAATCACAGCAGGATTAACTGATAATAATAGGCAAATACGAATAGAACAAAATTTCCAAGTTGTGTCATTTCAGTTGCACCCACAAATATGTAAACACAAAAATAGGTGTGTGTGTGTATATATATATACACACATAAAAAAATGAAGTCAGCTTTTAAAGCTTAGCATGACAAGCTTTATCCCCCAGACATATCAAGAACTTTGTAAGCAAAGACACATGGTCCAAATCACAGCTACTCCTGAACCATACTTCTTACTACTGTGAAGATCCATTAAGTTAGTTACCCTTCAGAGCAAAGGAAGTAAAATCACATTGCTCCAGCAGCCTAGCAGCCAGCTGCTGTGAAGGAGTCCAAAAATAATGGATATAAAATACATTATCAGATTCTTCACACCTTGTGGCTGCTTAGCCACCAATAGAAAGAATTACAAGAACACCTGTGTTAGGTATCTTACAACAGAAAATGTAGAATACATTTACTTAATTATGTTACAAATATTGCAGTAAACCAGGGATTTAAATTATACCTTTGTTTAAAAAAAAATGCATTATGGTGTCTACTTTTGGTTTTTCTTTAGATGTTACCACTGCCAAAACAGGGAACTGTTACACACCTGCAAAAGCTTGTTCCAGGATGTAGCACCTACATCAGTCATCCACAACTTGAGTTTTGAAAGGAAAAAAAAAAATGTAGCTATTCCAATACACAAACAAATGAAAAATTACCAGTTTATTTAACAGTGTTGCAGTTTGGGGTCAGGGCAGCCTTCAGAACCGTAATAGATGTATTTTGTTAATCCTTTTTATCTCGGAAAGGCAAAGAGAAAGGGAATAAGGTGTCGCTATCGATATCTGAACCCCGGGATCACTGCAATTCAACCTCTGTCGTTGAGGGTCATTGAGATATTGACTCCAATATGGAGGATGCTGTGAATGGCATTTATTGCGTTGTTGTGATTGCTTACATACGACAAGCCACGTCCACAATGTCCCGTGTGGGCAGTCTAAGTTTTCCGTTACATTGCGAGATCTTCCAGGCACCGATCCCTGTCTAGGGCAGGCTCTACTCACCACAACAAGGGAGAGAGACTTGTTGATTAG
>NW_008612910.1:0-24568 GCF_000691845.1 Merops nubicus
GGGGGCAGGTGCGGAGGGGTGTTTAAGTTTAATCTGCTCTGTCCCCCTCCCCCAGCGCCGCTTTGCTGTCCTCCATAGCGGATGCCATGTCAGGAGCTGCGGGGAGGCTATAGGAAGGATGGGGTTATCTCTCTTCTATATGCTCAAATCCCCGGGTGCTACCATTTTGTGACAGGCAATATACTGGTGCCTTCCCTTCGTGTGACCTTCGCATTCATCATCTGCAACTTGAGGAAATTGCAGACCGTGCTGCCTGGTTATCTGCTCCAGCCTAGACACACAACACCTGGGGAGGGGGGTTGTTCCTCAGCTTGTTTCTCGTCTCGTTAGTTAATTGTATTTAACGGTATACAGGTTTTAGTTACTGAGGTATTTTTTTTATGCTGTGAGGAGCATGCAGGCTGCTGGTTATTTGTCTTAAAAGCAGTGGCTGCTGTGATACCTGGTCAAATGCTTGTGTGAGTTTTCCTCTTTCAGCAAGCTGCATTTGTGGCATCTCTTGGATGTTGTTCCCATACCCCCACTTTTTCTTTTAAGCTGTTTCCTGCCGGATGGCTTACAGAGCTTTACTACTGTTGGAAAGGTCTGCAGTGTGCATGAATTGCTTGTTTATCTGCAAGCAGCTCCAGATTCTGGACCTGTGCAGGGGTGAGCAGTGAGTGCAGGGTGTGCTGTGTAACCTAGGAAGAAGGGGGATCGTGTCTGGTGCAAAGAAAGCATGGTCAGAATAAGATTTTTTTCTTTTCTTGGCTATAGATACACATTCAGAGTTTGGGATCCTTTCTAGCTACTGACCAACAGTCCATGCAGTATTCCCCAGGGATGCTGGGAATCATGCCAAGGGAAGGAACACATTTTACTGAGCCTCAGGTCATAGACCAAGATCCACTTGTTTGTCCATAGACACAGGAAGAAAATTATTCCTGCCACTGAAGTAAAAAAACATGCTGTGCCTTAGCTTTCAAAGAAGAGGAGGAAAACAGGTCTTCTGCAATAAATGAGCAAACCAGGTTCACCTGTTGGCTCTGCCGTTTTCATGCCTTCTAAGCAGAGGCAGCCTAACCTCGTAAATCCTTTTTAGAGGATCTGTGCAGTCAGTGCTGCAGTGGCGTAATATCTAACGTGTGGCTGTCGGGCCAGAGGAGGCTTTGTTGAAGGACAGTCAGAGTGTCAGGGTGTGCTGCCCCTCTCTTTCAGACTGGGCAAACAGGAGGGGATCTATTAATCCTTTGTGCATCTCCACTGGCACCAGTTGAGAACCAGGGGTTTTATCTGCCTGGTTGAGAGTAAATGAATTAAATTGTTTTCTCTTTCTGATGACCCCTGTCCCAGGAGAACTTGTGATGTTACTGTGTCCCATCAGTTGTCTCTCTAACAGCAAGTTATAGTGTTGTGGCTTTTAGAAAATGAAATAATGAAGGGTCCCCTGAGCAAAAGCTGAGAGATCTGTCTGCAGAAAAGCATTTAGAGGAAATAATTGGAGTGGAAATGGAAAATATGTCAAAGGGAAAAGGTCTTTCTCCATTTGATACCCTTGAGTGCTGGCTAGTTTAGAGACTGGTAACATGAGACATTTACCACAGAATGTATGTGTATATGCTGCAAAATCCAATCCTGTTAAAATAATGTTGGGGCCCTACTGTAACATACAGTCTTTTCTTTTTGTGTGGGTATGGAAACCATGATAAGAAGCTGTGGAAGTAGTATCCAGGATAGTGTAATTGTGACAGGGGCTGTTTGCTTGTCCGAATAGGCATAAGAAGAAATTGTGTGTAGACCTACTGTGTAGAAATACAATTATTGCTGTAGTGTGGACATGACATATGCCACTGCTCCAGCTTGATACCAGGATGGTGGTGGTGCAGCTATTGCTCAGCAGCTGCTAGCTGCACAGTGAATGTGAGTGCTGATGAGTTTCTCTCTGAGTGGATGGAGATTTGTGCAAGAACAAATGCTGATGCAGTTGGTACTGACTGATGTGCTTGATGGGGGCACTTGGGGCTGGAGGCCCTGCCAGGGCTGTTTTCCCTGTTCAGGCTGTCCTCAAGGCACGTTCCTGCAGCAGGGCAGTACCACTGCCAGACCTAGCCTGGGGCTGTGCAGGGCTTCAGCCTGGGGCTGCTGCTGGCACCCTGCAGCAGGACTGAATCCCACACATGCTGCAAACCTCGGAGCACAGAGGAGTGATGCAATCCGTGTTTAGTTACATGTCTTAAGATCTTTTTTTTCCTCCTGAATGCAATGGTTTACTAGTTGCTGTTAATGACTCTTCCAGTGTCACTTACTCTGCTGTTAACAGATTACCCAACAGTGCAGAGCCTGTATTTATAATACCAGATGTCAGTGGGGCTGCTATGTGTGCTTTTGCTGCCGGAGACTCAGCATGGTGACTAGGATACCAGCTGATGGTGTTAAATCACTGAAGAGATGAGAAAAGCCACGTAGATTCTAGACAGGTGATGCATTTCTTCATAGACTGGTTTATCCTGGGCCCCAGAACTGGAAGGAAGGTTAATCAGGTCAGCTCCAGGCATTTCCTGCTGGTGTGGTTATAGGCTTGTAGGATAACTTGGGTTAGAAGGGACCTCAGGCATCATTTAGTCCATTCTTATGGTGGTGTTACTTCCCTGCTGCCACCTTTTTTACATTAGAAGGTCTTAGAGTAGGCACTAGTACCAGCAAAATTGGTCCGGTAAAAAGAACAAAGGATGTGGTATGTTCTGATTTGACTTGAGAGAGCCTGAAGGACCAAGGAGGGATGTACAGGAAAGCTCTTTGCAAAATCATCCATGTTCATGGCACTCATATTTTGCCATGTGAAGGTAACAGATGTAAGTGTATGTGTTTGGTTTTTTTTAAATCTAAGATCTCAGAGCACTGTTGTACAAATCTTTGGATTTGGGGGAGTATTAGTGTTATCTTTGCTTTACAGACAGGAAAATGAAAGCACTGGGCTGTGTTCAGATGGCTGTGTGAGTGTCTGTGCCTTGTGGTGGTGTTGTCTGACCAAGGCAGGGTGCTGCTCAGCCCTGCTGGGACAGCTGCATTGCTCTTCATGGAGAAAACAAGGCACCTCTGGCTCCTGGAGAGCAGATGGTTTAGGGGGGCTGCTGAGAAGGCAGTGACTAAGGACTGGGAACTGTAGGTGGAAGGACTTGAATGGCATTGAAACTGTCTAATTTATCATCAAGGGAGCTTGGTGCCAAAGTCGTGGGAAGTGAATCGGGGTGTACTTAGCCCCCAGACCCCAAAAAGCATTATCCCAAAAGCATCCTTTCTTGGGAGCTTTTATGTCCCAAACCAAAGAGGGGCATTTAGCTGTCACCAGGCTCCTAGGAAGGAAACTGGAGGCAAGCATGGACCTAAACTTGGCTGTGCTGGGTTCACCTTGCCTCTCCTCACAAACAAGAATTTCAGTTTGGGTAAAACCAGGGAAAATGCAGCATTGCAATGCCTGTGGCAGTGGTCAGCATAAGTACCTATTAGGCTTGGTCCTTGTGTTACAGTAGCTGCCTTGAAACCAGACAAGGGCCAGCCAACTTCTTCTATGGCTGTCTGCCTTGCAATGTCATATACTGAAAATGCAAAGCTAGATCTTGAAGCCACAGCATTTAATTTGACTTCAGGTATAAATTTGAGGAGCAACTTAAATATCTTCATATTTCAACCTTCCCCAGCCATTTAGGGATAAATATTTACACCCCTTAGGTATGGTGAGGGAATGCTGCCTTTGATAGCACATACTTTGCTTTATGGGAAGCTACAGCAGTATTTAGCAACTCTAGAAGTGAAAGATCCTGTAGGGATGCACACAGAGATGCAGATACATGGGCTGTTCATGTACTGCAGGAAAACTGTTTTGTCAATGATCTTTGTGCTTTTAAGTTGCTCAGACTTCTGTTGTAGTACATGCTTTGTGAGCTTGAGTGCTGGGAAGAACACCGAGGGCTTAAATCTTCTAAAACTCCTAGCTGCATTATGTAGAGATTGAGGATACCTGCCTTGCTCAGTGATGTTGAGCATCAGTGCAGCACTTTAGCAGCAGATTTAAACAAGAAGATACACTCGCTAATTTGCTTTGCTCTGGCCACAAAAGGGGTCCTTAAATATGATTTTTTGTTGTTATTGTTCTGCTTTGAGATACATTTACATGGCCAGAGTGCTGGCAGAGAGAGTAATTGCAAGTCACAGACCCTTAATTGTTTTATGATAAATACATCTGTGAGCTGACCAAATACTGTTGTGCATTTGCAGGTTAAATATACAGGCATTGCTTGGGAACAGAGTTATTTAACACTGCAGAGGATGGTGCAAGAGCCAGGTAGGATTCTGCTGTTAGAGAAATAAATCATGGTCAAATAATAGTCCTTCAGATGGCAGCAAGCCTTTGATCTCCAGTGAAGAAAATACCTGTTTTCTTCCCAGATTAATTGGGGAAGGAAGAAAATGTGGAGCACTGGGGGAAATAAATTATCTTGTGGTCTGCTATAACACATTATCTAACTGAAGAGAAATCTGTACAGCTCTGAGCAAACACTTGTGGGAGGAGGAATGCTAGGAGGAGATACATAATTAAGTTAAAACATAACATAACATGAGTGACTGTAAGGGGGGAAGAAAGGCATGCATCTCCATGTTTGTAGATCCAGTGGCATCTGCCTGTATTTTTCCTCTGACTAGCTTTAATGTTCTAAGAGTTGGCTCAAATAAATACAAGTCTAATATCTCTTCTCCTTCCTGCAGCAGTTAGATATTCTCTGCAGATCTCACTGTCTGACTGTATTTTTCAGCTTAACTCTTTAGTGATCTCATGCTTCTGGTAACTGCTCACTAGCCTTATATTCACTAGGAAAAAAGATCCTTGTGGCATGTCTCAGAGCCTATCAGAATTTACCCAGGGAAAGGAAACCAGCTGTGTCTCCAGTGCAGAAGCTGATGCTCAGTATTCTTCAAGATGGGGCTTGCCTGGACCTACTGGTGTGTGAAAATGACAGGTTGCCTTGTTGCTGGAATTCATCACTTGATAGCTGGCAGGTCAGGAAGGTGCCTTCCTCACGAGTGTGGACTCACCCTTATTACCATGATAATATTCACATTTGAAATCTTGGAGCATCCTGATCTTTGGTTAGCCCTTGCTGTACTTTGAGATAGGTAAGTGTTGTGGGTTTTGTATGTTTGGTCTATAAACAGTATGCTGCAACACAGGGCTGTAAAGAGTCTGTGAAACTGGTGGGGGAAAAGCTGGAAGTTCCCAGAAGCATTCCTGTATGTTAAAGCTGTCAGTTGTTACTGGTTTTTCAAAACTTCTCGTATTTATAACCTCATATAGTCAAAAAAAAAAGTAAAGCTAAACTTTTATTTTTAAAGGCTACTGAATGTTTTCAGAAGCTATAGTTCAATATCTAGCTGGTGTTGCCAAGTGTGGTCCTTGAACCTGACTTCTCCAGATGCTCTGAACAGGCAGAACTCAACTAGACTTAAATAGAAGGTGTGGGAGTCTGTCTGCAGCACCTCCTATCTGAGATAGATCCTGAAAATGTTATTCTAAAGCAGGAAGCAACCCCCTTCCTGATCTGATGAATTACTGAATGTCCCTATTTTGTATTTAACTTCACATTTGAGCCTGTCTGTACAAGTGTGAGCAAAAATTCTTCTGAGTAATGATTTCTTAGTGCCTTTAAGATGGACACTTTTGAGGAGAAATGGAAGAAGTTGACAACCTGGCATAAGTTAATTGAGAAAACAGTTCTTGCTATGTTCTGGCCACTGGGGTGGAACTTGCTGTGATGCCTTGAGCAGCAAATCTATTAGACAAGAGCAAACCCATGTGTGCTCCACCCGTGAGAGCCAATATGCAGATTTTTATTTCAGGCAGTGCATTTGGGTGGCAAAACCAGAAGATTTACTGAAGGAGTGGCAGGGAGTCACCTAGAGGCATATGGTGTTCAGCCTATATGCCCATTATAAAATTGGTTTTGAGGTGGCATCTGTGGACGGAAAGGTACTGGGAATATCCACATTGAAACTGCTTCCTTGATATGCCACTAAAAAAAAAACTACCCAAAAAACTTTGGGTGTAATCCTTTCCTTCTTGGACTCACAGATCTGTGACCATGAGTCAGAGTCCTGCTGGTTGGGAGGAGAGCTAAAACTAAATCTGGTCCAAAAAAAAAATAATAAATCTAGTCATGCATGGTGGGAAAATAGCTCACTAGTGGGACAGTTTCTCATTCCACTTGAGGTTTTCTTTTCCTCATCTCAGACCTGATTCTTCATGTCCTTATGGAGAGTGAAAGCTCAAGGTTAAGGAATATTGTCTCCAACGAGCAGACGGACACATTTAGCCTTGAGCTAGAGTTCTGTGCTCAGCTCTGAAACTAAATTCTTGTGTGACAAATACTTTGAATACTTTTTTTCTCCATCTGTGGAAAGGAGAGACCGTTGGTCTCTATCACATTATGTAGATATCACTAATGGACACTTGAAATGACACTAGAAAAGTTTAACTGTAAAGTAGGAAACTATTTTTCCTAACAATAAATTAAAACTGTGCAGGGGTGTTACAGTGAGGTCTGCCTGGGCTCTTTGGAAGACCTGCCTTCTCTCCAGAAGTGGTGTGCCAAGACCTTCAGCTGTTCATGCAGCCTTGTTTGCACAGTGCTGCCGGTTACAGGTTTGGTCAGCAGAGAAGTTGGGACTGATGCAGCCACCTTTGGCTGCTGGCAGAGATCAGATACTGGACATGAGGAGCCAGGGTATTCTTAGGAAGCATCGAGAGATGAGAGGCTCCACTAGATGAACAGGTAATGCTTAAATTTTTGAACATAGTCTTGCAGAGCAGGGATGGATCATAGAGCCCTGTAGAGGAAGGAGCCCAGAGTTTTGTCCCTAGTGACTTTAAACACTCAGATGGGTTGGTCAGGCCAGTAGATGGTTCACTGCAAGCAGACTGGTTCTGAAAAGTCCCCAAAAGCTGTTTCTCTTCACATTTATCTGTAATGCCTCTAAAGCATGCATCATGTTTATTTTTGAGTGACTTGATGGAATTTTACTATGAGAATTGGAAGTCTTGCTCGGGGCTAACTACTATAAATATTGGGGTGGCTATGAAGAGCGGACTGAGATAAAGTGTTGGTGTTGACTGAGGAGGAGGCAAGAGTATGCATCAAAACAATGTGACTGGCCACTGAGCACAATTTTGTTATATATGTAAACAATTCTTCTAGGTGACTTGTTGATACTTTTTACTTATACCCAGCTTTTGTTTTCGAAGTCCTATTAGTGAATAATAACAAATGTGAAGTGACTCAGTAATTTTCTTAAGCTGTCTTACATAGATGTGCAGACAGGACAATTAAGTTGCTGAACATTGTTTCCTGCGTGACCCTCAAGCTTGTCACAGCTCCTGGGCTGGTGTTGTCTGTAACAGATCACTGCTTTTCTTCCCTTCATGACAGAGTACAGGAAGAAAGGGCCCTGAGTCTGAAATCTAACAGTGTCTCTGATTGTTCTCTGCCACGTTAGATGCTGGGAAAGCTTTGGCAGACCCAGCCATGACCAAATGGGAGCGAGGTGGTGTTTCAATCCCTGGTCAGTAGCTCCTTGCAGTTCAGCATAACGTGCTTTTAGAAGCATCTTGGAAGCAGACGTTATGCAAGCTCCTCAAGCTGTGTCTTGCTGACTGGAAGCAAACTTGCCAACTTCTGCCACTTTTCTGCAAGTCTTGTGACTTGTGTGGCTTTTCTTAGAGCTCTGGCCACAGTAATTAAGCTAACAGAAGATCAGATGTCTAAGTACTTTTATTCTTTTTCTTTAAAAGATGCTGTTTCCTGAAGTGCTTCTGGAGAGAAGTATAAAGAATCCCAAAACTTCTAAGACCTGTATTGTCAACTTTTCCCTTCCAAAAATCAGGGCTTAGTCCCAAAACTACAAGCTCTGCTAAAATACTTGTTGCAGTCGCAATGAACAATAAATATACAGAATGAGGTTTGGATTAAACCCAGTTCCTCACTTGTGACAGAAATGGGGATTAAATGCTAGTCTCTGGGGGTGAAAATACTATTTTAATAATGTATTGGCTCAACATTTCTCTTTAACACTCCCTTTCCTGTTTCTTATGGCTTTAGGTTGCATTATTGCAGCTGTGTTGAAGGGTGAAGAGTTAATGCAGCCCTAAGAAACATGAGAATTGCTGGGATCCTGTCTGACTATGCTAGGACTGTTGTTTTGTGGCTGTGAGACTACACTGGCCACACATTAAGACTGTATATTGGATGCTTGAGAGAGGACATTACTGATATTAAACTGATGCTGCTGTGGATTTTGGCTGAAGAGCCAGGCAGTGTTGCTGTAATGATGTTTAAAAGCTGAACATAAACTGCAGCTATATTTCAGAGTAGTTTTCAGTTGTATTTAGACCCTTTGTGAATAGGCAGAAGTCTACAGAGATGCTGAATAATCAGTTCTCAACATCTGCAAATGTTTTTACAGCAGAGCTAACTTCCACTGGAGAGCACTAGGAAAAACTATATATACTTTTTTTTTTTTTAAGATTGGAGATCCAGGGACAGGGGAGGCTGTGCTGAATTTCTCAGAACAAAGAAAGAGGTACCTAAAGGCAAAAATCTTGATTAAGTCTTTGCTTTCTCCTCCTTGCCTTCCTGCCACTCTTGCATGTGTAAAGGCAGAGTAAGGTTTGTAGGATCTGGCTCAGAGCTCTGACAACAAATTAAGTGTGTTACAGCTCAAAGAGCTGTTCCTTATCTAAGTATAAACCTCTACCAATGGGTTTATAATGAAAATAACTGTCCATTTGCCACCTGCTTGCCAGCACAGGAACAATTCTGTCAGCAGAGGAATATACCTGATGACCTGTTAGTTCAGAATTAGGACACCAAAACACACAGATTTTGTGTTGATATTTAGCTCCACTGACTTGCTTGTGATTTACACTGAACTCACTCTGCTCTGGGTCAGGATGGGGCCCCTGGATTCTAGTACACATGTTAGGTTTTCTTTCTTTCTGCCTGCTGTGATCTCTTCAGTAATCTCTGGCTATTTCTTAAGCTGATTGTGCTTTTTACTTTTAATAGAAGCTCCTCTATGAATAGCTGGGAATTGCTTGGCGTGGTGGTGGCCTTGAGAGGAGATCTGTTGCCGTGGGGTTAGAGCTAGAGGCAAGGAGGAGGCTGGTACATACTAAAATGCAGAATACCCTTGGGGATTGGTGCATGACATGTGTCATGCTGCAGAGCTGATGCTGCAGCTCGGGTCACCTCTTCTACATCAGTGCAGCTCTCGGCAGAGATCCCAGCAATAAACTTCTTCCCTCTGGTATGTGCTACTTTGATTTGATGTTCCTGGTCCTAGGCATTGCTCTCCATTCGTGCCTGTTCACACAAGATGTTGCTTTGTCAGGCCTGCAATCTGTCTGGCAACTCAAAGTCAACTTGGAGAAAGAGGTCTATCTCCTGAATGAATTTGTATAGATGATGGAAAGAATGATATTTAAAGAGTACTTACTGCAAAAGTACAAGTGAGGTACTCCATTGGTGCTTGGTATTTTCCCAGCTTTAGGTAAAGTTGAATTCAAACTGGACACCTGGACAGGTAAAAGCAAATGTTATTAGAAATCAGTATGTTGGTTTGAAGGGTTGAGGGGAAGATATCTGGGGAAGGGAAACCCTTTTCTTGTGGAAAAGAGGAAAAGGATTGGAAGACTGGTCTGTTTGTCTAGGTCGCTGTGCCACAATTTTGCTATAGATTCAGAGTGTCCATTAATGGACAACACCAATTTTAACCCTCCTCTCCATTTTGAATGTAAGCTCTAAAAGTTCTCCATGAAGACTCAGACACCTTTAGAAATTCTTTGGATGCATAGCTGTATATAAACCTGCCTTTTTGTTACCTCCTATGGTCACTGCCTAAACTTGACCAGAGAAGAACATTCCCTATGGGAAGTGCTGTCCCACTGGCTGGACAAAAGGACTCTGGCCAGACACACTGGAACCAACCAAGAGGTCAAAAGCTCATCTCTTCTAGGACTATTGATTCAACTTTTTCTGGTATATGAAATGAAAGTGTCTTGTGTGGTTTTTGAAGTAGAGTTTAATGCTTCTGACTTTGCTCTGCACTAGAGGTGTTAGCAGTCAGTCTGCTGTCTTTAATTCAAGGTCTTAAACAGCAGTGCCTCTGCACCATGTTTCCAGCCAGGGTGATCCTAATTATATCTGAAACTGCAGAGGTGCTCTGCTTAGCAAGGAGCTTGGCACTGTTCCTGCATACTTCTCCAGGCAGAGTGGAGAGATAAATTGGCATCTTAAATTCCCTGTGCAGGACAACCATGTACTTTGGACAGTTTGGTCAGGATGCCTGAGTGCAGCATAACTGTTACCCCACAGAACTCTGTCCTGTCTGGCCTGTTGGAAGGGAAGTGGCCAACCTTCCTGCCCACACCACTCTACATCCTACCTCTGACCCAAAATAAATTATCAGGGTACATGCACTCAGTTTTATAAACCCACCACCCATTTCTGGCCACTAATAGCACATGATGCCTTCAGGTACCACCTCCCTCCTCGCCCAGCTTCCGTTTGGGTTTGTATTAGTGGGCTCATCAAAGTGATTTTTGCCATTTCCAATGATCCCTTTTAGTCATCTATAACCTTTATGGCATTCAGGCTCTGGGGAGAGTGTCTCCTTTTCTAGCACACAGTGCTGTCTGGGAGTGGAGGAAGTGTCATACTGCAGTGATGAAAAGTGCCTTGAGCTATACTTGTTCTTATCTTGGGTCTTGCAGCAAATACCAGGACTCCAGAGGTGGTAGAGTCCTGACAAGAAATCTGAGATGACACTTACCATGAGTGTTTATCTTTGAATCTGCCGTTGTTCCTTCTCTGAAGGAAGGGCGGGCAGAAAGGGGGATAAACCCTGTTTTTGTTCAAAGTCCCACATGACAAATAGCTTGAATGTTGCTGCTGCACAGTCTAGTGGTGTCCATCAACACAAGAGCCTGTGTTGCAGAACAACCTTTAGTCCAGACTCAGCTGCAGCCTGACTCCAGGAAGCTAGGACAGATTAAGATGCTGGTGGTGGGAAATAGCAAGGTCAGCCTGTTGCTCCTTGGTATTAACATGCATGAATCCTAGGGTGTTACTGGGGTTGTGCTTTCCACCAGTTAGTCATTCCTGTCCCACAGTTTTATTGTACAGCTTGTCCTTTTGTTTCCTACGAGCTCACGTTGCAGGTGCTGCTCAGGTCATGTTTTACAGGGCTGCAGCCGTCCTGTTATGGCAGAGCCAGGATCTGTCAGTGGATCTGCTTGTGCCAAAGCAGAGCAGTGTTCTTGCAGCATTATGACAGATCAGTGCAGCTTGAGAAAGAGACAAGTGAAGGTGCTGGGTCATTGGTTTACATTTATGGCCATAAAAACTGGGTTTCTTCACTGCTGCCATCAGGACTGGACTAATTAGGTGCTCTAGGGTATTGCTGGTGCCTGGTATTGGGCTCTTGGAGACTACTGCCTGGAAGTTGCAGGGAAATTCTGGAGATAAAGCCTTGTAGGCAAAGCTACAGAGAAGAAACTATCTATATGGCTTTTTTTTTTTTTTTCCTCTGGGGTATATTTGCTTAGGTGAGAGCAAAAGGAAAGCTTGCTTTCATGCTGTGGTGCTGAAAAGTCAGCAAGGGAAACAAAGGTCTGGTTTACAGTTTCTGGGGTGGAGAATGCATCATTGTGGTGCAGTATTTCCTATACCTGTGGCTCTGGAGGCCACTTGACTTGGCCAGAGCTGTGGTTGCTCTTCCTTTGAACCCTGGTATTGCTGCTTAGGTCTGGTGTTATGTTGGGTTTTCAATGGGTGAAATCAGCTTTGTTTTCTTTTTCTTGGGATTGTCACTCTTGAAATCAAAGCTGTCTTCCACAGACGCGCAGTCCTTGCTGCCACATCCATTCAGGGTATACCAGGTTGCTTATTCCCTTGAGGCCCTGACATCATGTAGAATCAGGGCTGTGTTATTCTATCTTGAACATCCCAAGGCAGTAAGCAAGCTCCAGGACTTGATTTTTCTGTTGCCTAAAAATCCCAGAGGAGGCTGCACAGCAGCAGTGCTGCAATATTCTCCTCTCAAGACTCTTTCCTTCCCTGGTGCTGCAGCCTGGAGTCAATGCGGCATTTGCTATAATGGGCAGTGACTTTTTGAGATCAGGCAAAGCACTGTAACTGTACTGCCCTCCAAATAATCCTCCACAGTAAAATACAGAGCTCCAAACAAGGAAATCCCTTTACCGCTTTTACCTGCAGAAATCTAAAGAGGAAATTGGCTCACAAGTGCACTTGAAGTGTTGAAGTGCCTTGTTTTCCTTTTCCTTCTGTGTTCTGCGTCCTCACGTATTCTGGGCTAACCCATCTGCAGGAGGATAGCAGGGAGGGATCTGGCAGATAAGTCAACCCTCAAAATGGAGGAGGGGAGGAATATTCCTGATTAATTCTCTCACAGCAGAGATGAAGTTAAGGAAATGACATCTCAGGTGAGATGGTGGGTTTTGTATGCAGGAGAAACGAGAGGTATTCCTGGCAGACTCTACCTATAGCTCTAGACAGACACTTGCTTAAAATCTCTCAGCCTCAGCAGCTTGGGGCTGATGCACAGCAGTGAGGGATGTGGGAACTCTGTGGACATCAAACTGATTTGTTTCTATGGAAACAAGTAGATTTCACCATGTTGTGGGGAAGTAGGAGGGGAGTTATCCCCCTGGGCCTGGTTCTGGCTCTGATTGGATTGGTTGCTGCAGTGCAATTGTAGAGCAGCAGCCCATGAAGGGATTGTCTATCTAGTCAGTGATCACAACTAGAGAGGGAAGCACATGGATCCAATCTGCTCCTGCTGCAGGCTTCCTCAGCAGGGATGACACTGCTGTTGTGTGCCAGGATTCCTAGGGTCATGGCCCTCCATGACACTCAGAAGCAAAGAATTAACCTTGGTCACTCAGCCAGAAAGGAGGTCTGTGTTATGGTCCAGGCAGCTGTGATTGTACCTTCCCTAGAATTTTCAGTGAGGATATGTAAGTGATGTGCTGTGGTCATACTCTAACACACCTTCTAGGCAAGAGCAGAGAATTCTTTGTGGTATCTGCAAGGGCTGGGGGAAGCTGAGATCTTTCAGACAGACTTCAGGTGTTGCTTGTGGATAAGATTATTGTATGCCCTCTTATATTTGATGTATTTCAGAAAGTCATAGAATAGTTTGGCTTGGAAAAGATAGAGTTCAGCTGCTAATGCAGCAGTGCCAGTCCACCACTAAACCATGTCCCTCAGCACCACACTTACTGTTTTTTTTTAATACCTCTAGGGATGGGGACTCCACCACTGCCCTGGGCAGTCTGTTCCAATGCTGCACAGCACTTGAAGTCCTGTGACAAGTTGATGTCATGATACCAGAGAAGAAATCAAAGTATGGATATAAACCTCCACCAATAAGTTCAAATAAGAACAGTATTTACTGAAATCTATGTATTTCTAGGGGTCTGTAGTACTGTGTCTGTTTGAATGGACCCTGTGCCTTTGTGCAAGGTTCTAGTGCTGATCCTACACAAGGGGCTGACCAACACTTCTGTATTTCAGATTCTCTTGTCATAGAATGGTTTGGGTTGGAAGGGACCTTTCAAGGCCATCTAATCCAACCCCCTGCAGGGAGCAGGGACATCTGCAGCTACAGCAGGTTGCTCAGAGCCCTGTCCAGCCTGTCCTGGAATGTTTCCAGGGATGTGGCTTCTATCATATCTCTGGGCAACCTGAGTCAGTGTTTCACTACCCTCAGCATAAAAAAATTCCTCTTTGTATCTAGTCTAAATCTACCCTCCTTTAGTTTAAAACCAGGTGCTTGCTTATCTAGGCCCCAGCAATGACTCTGAGAGGGGAAAGCTTAGATTTCTAGATAAAGGAAAGCAGACCATGGAAAACTGGTAAAAATGGTCATGTCTGTGTGTGTTGGAGTCTCTTCACATGGTATCCTTCTGTTCTCTTCTTTCCCTCCTACAAATGAAGTGCAGGAGCTGTGTAACTTTCTCTAATAGAGAGAAATTTCATTTACTCAGCTTCAGCCTGCCCTCCCTGTATATGCAGGGACTTCAGGCCATGTGGTGTAAACTGAGCTAGCAATGGAGTGCAGCTGTAACAGAAATTCTTGCTTTGTGCTTGGTAATGCAGCCAGTGAATTGATTGATGTGGTGACCCTTGGTTAGAGATTTGCAGGGGTGCATCAGAAGAATGTAGCAGTATCTCTGCCTGACTTTCAGGTCATCTAAAAAAAGTGCACTTAGAAAGTGAGGCCAGATCCTGCTGCAAGCTCTACCAAGCAGCAAGCCTGGGTATACTGGCTTCCTTGGGATTGCTGTAGACATACAGCTGCAGAAATCCCTGGGGCAGACTGTTGGCTGTGCTGGTTTACTCTGCAGGCTGGCAGGCCCCTTGGCCATTGAATGGAAGTGTAATACCTAAAGTCTAAGATGTATGACCTCCTTGGATGTCTGTTGCCCTTTGGAAGCAGTACAGCCACAAAGCTCTCTAGTTCTGCAGCAGAATAGCTTGCACACAGGAGCTCTGGTGCAGCCATGACTTGGCATAATGCATACAGCTCTCTTCCAGGTTTAGATGTACCCTGAAGCTACTGGAGTGTGAAACAGAAAAATCAGTCCAAAGGATTCAAGTCAAAATAAACAATAGAAATTTTTATTTATCTTATCCCACTGCTTCCAGAGACCTGCTTAGAGGGATGTGCAGGAGAGGGACTGAGTGAGATATAAGGAAGGGAAACGTAGGAAGAATGAATGAGAAAGGAGTTGCTGCTGTCAGTGCCTAGGAATCAGTCTGTGCAGTCAGAGATAAGCCAAAAAAGCAGAATTTAGTGCACTCTGGAAGAGATTTAGTGCACTTGGGAGGGGTAGGGGCAAGAACTGTTTCTAAGCAAGTGTTCGTATAAAAAATGTGCTTTCCTTTTTTGCTTTAGCAGTGTTTATAAAGGTGCTGCAGGCTGAAGTCTGAACATGGCCTCTGCAGCTGAAGTTTCAGAGATGCAGGAGAATGCTGCACAGGTCCTATCCCCTCTCTAGCTACCTGAGCCCCTTCAGCCCACTCCTGACTCAATAGATGTGTTCTGAGTAGGGGAAATGTGTTTTTGATTAACACTTTTGATGTTCAGTGCATGTGGGCCCTTCCAGAGACCCCCAAGAGCGTGTAGATATGACAACACATTTCAGGAACAAAAGGCTTTATCCTGCTCTGTAGGAAAGATTTGTGCTTGGCCAAAAATTACCAGGAAGGTGACACAGGGAAGAGTACTGGAGACTGTCCCTTCTGTCTGTGGAGATCAGTGGCCAAGGAATTGTGCCATGTCCTGTGATGAGACAAGCCCTATGGCTGAGATGGAAGCTCCCTCAGCTCCTGCATCTTCATGGTACATCACGTAGTCCTAAATGGCAGTGGAGCAAACCCCACCATTATGCCTGCTCATGAGGAGCTGCCTTTGACTTGCTGAACTTACTGTTACATGGGTTTTCAAACAGCCAGCCATGCAGTTTTCTATGGAAGTGGATTCTCTTGGAGGGGACAGTGTCCTGAAAGGTTTCCTGTCTCTTTGGCAAAGCCTGTGGTGTGGGATCTTTATGGTTTTTGAAATGCTGCTGTTTGCAGTGAATGTAGGTTTCTTATGTGGCTTTGTTTACTTTGTCTGTTAACTTTGTGAATACAGTACCTTTTTTTCTTACTTTGAGTAAAGTGAGCATGAGAAAAAGATGCAGGAGAGCTCTAGAACATGTCTTGGTTAGTTGTAAAAGGGGCAGAGGAGACAGAAAAGTGATTCTTGTGGTGAGAATCAATGTTGGGTTCAGAGCAGGATGTGTATATGAACATGTAACACAACCTATTTCTACCCTTATGTTTTCCTTGCAGTGAGTTAGCATAGTGGATGTCCTTCCATCTTTGAAGACCACAGTGCCTCAGTTTCTGCATAAAACTTATTAAATGAGTCTGAAATGCAATACCCCTCACACTGGCTGGGTACCTGCACTGATATCAACTGTAATGCTGTGCAAAGGAATAGAACTCCTCAGGGCAGATAGTGGCACAGGAGAAGATGCAAGCTTCAGAAGCTATTTTGTAGTTGGTTATCTATCCCCTGGGGTTCTTGTTTGTAAGTTACCCAGCACTATGCTGAAAATAGGTCCAGCTTATACTGGTGTCTGTGCTTTGCCCTGCTCAGACAGCACATGCGAATTTTAAGTCTTTGGAAACTCACCTTGTGTACAGCAAACTCCCAAACTTGAAAAGAGGTCTGCTTGGCCCGTGGGGTCCTGATCTGGAGAGCTGTGCTGTGGAGAAATGGCCAGGTGTTAGAGATGTTTGAGTGACAGAACTACTTCACAAAGCAATTGTAAGTGTTCCAAGTGAGCACAATGGTGTTACCCTCCCTTTGCACTACTGTAAATGGGAACTCAAGGTGCAAGGCAGTGGGAAGTCTTCTTTCGTGTTTTGTTTCTGCTAACATGTATATTATGATGACACTCATGAACTATGGCCTGTCTTTATTTTTCACAATTGTATTCTTGAATAATGAATCACTGTGTACAATAATATTGCCAGTATGCTGGAATGTGGTGTGCTTACAATAGATCTTTATTTCTATATGTATCTATTGTGTGGCCAACACCAATGACATTACACCAAGTGCTTATGGAATTGCTCTTTCACAGTGGGTCAAGGCTAAGCCCACAGCTGTGCTGTGCAGATTGGCAGATAAATAACACATGCCCTGGCTTAAACTTCTGAATCTAAAAGTGCTAATATTAATGGAAAAAAAATGTGGCTACCTAGGTATGAGACTCTCTATGTGATTGTGCCTGTGGGACTGGTGTCCAAGTTCAGGTGATGCAGCATGAAGGGAAGATGAAAGCTAAGGTCAGAGAAAACCAGTGAGAATAGCAGGTGGGTGGGTGCTGTTGTTCATAGTGCATCTGCTTTTCAATGCTTGCTGTTCATATTGGCCTGTCTGGCTATTTTGTTTGTTGAAGCAGCACTTTAGAAACAGTGAGACTTCACAGAGGCCACAAAGTCAGTAGGAAGGAAAAAGTCTAAATCTGTAATGCAGCCCTCTTGTTAACCTACTGAATGACAGAAGAGAGATCAAATTTGTCCTTATTCTTGTCCTTTGTTGGAGTTAGAGAATTGCTTATGAATGTACTTGAATGACACTTGAAAGATCAGACCAGGAAGGTGCTCCCAGGGACAGTTCCTGCATCAGGCTTCTACCTCCTGGTAGAACTAGATCATGTCTGTTGTGAAGGACTTGAGTTAGTGTCCAAGAAGTGGAAGGCTGCTACCATTTCTGAGGTGTTTATTTTAGCAGCCCATAAGATTAACTGTAAATATTTCTAGGCTTGCAGATATTCTGTGGCTGATATGCTGCATAGGTGTCAGCATGTGTTTTAAGGATCCATCTGAGGCACACACTGGAGTATGTTTGAAAACTTAGCTGTTGTGCTGTGAGATGAAGTGCTGTTCAGAGGGACTTATAAGTTCACAGAATGCAGCCTGTATGAAGATGTGTCACTCAGTGCAAGGATCAAGAGAGTCATATGTCAGAGGTACTGATACCCCTGGGTTGTCTTGGGATTCCTCTAATGCATTGTGCTGTGATGAGCTAATGAAGAGCTCTGGATCTGGATGTGTGTGAATGATGAATGATCAACTTTAAGACGTGACAGATGAGATGAAGATAGTTCTAAGCTTGAGCAGGAGCAGGTCTGAACAGTATAACTGGATAGTAAAATCCATAGGGGAAGGAACTGTATTTCTTGCTGTGTATTGACACAGTGCTTTGTGCAGTCAGTTCTGATTGAGTTACTGTCCCTGGGCACCAACAGAACACAGGAAATAACAAATACTGCCTGCAAAAAAACCTCAGAAACAACCACATGAAACTGTGTAGGCTGTGTGAATCTTAATTTTCTGAAACTAATATAATCCAAACTGGGTATTAATCATGTCCCTTAGTACCCTATTGCTATGTAGATGTTTAATAAGAAATAAAATTGAAATTAAATTATCAATAGAAGAGTGAACACCACTGTTATTCAGAACTACTTTTATGTCTTAATAAGCTGCTGCTCTGGCATTTTAATTGAGACTTTACCTTCTCTATTGTATTCTAATCCCAGAATCTCAAAGGACTGACAAACAAACTGCAATGATGCTGTGTTAGTACATCTAAACCAGGCCTAGATGTGTTTTCCAAAGCCCTCTGCAAGCAGCTTTGGAAGCCTTCCAGCTTCCCTGGAGGGAGGGAGGGTAAATGGTGGTAGAAGCAGTTGATCCATCTTCCACTTAGCATAAGAGATGGTACCATGGGCTTGGTTCTGTTGTTGACTGACAATGACTGTTGCAACTTCAGTGAAGACTAAAATCATGCATGAGAAAGCTTTGACTCAAAGCCTTTTCAGAAATACAGATTACCAGTGGATGGAGAAGGTGCAAAACCGCTTTAGTTCTGCAGTACAAAGAGTAACTTGTTCACAGAGCTCAGTAAGCTAGGGACAAAATTAATTTTATAGTCCAGGGGTCCTAGCTGCCTGTCCTGTCAACTAGCAAATGTTCTTGGGTTTCATTGTGTGTATATTTTTTTACCTATCTTTTTGTTCTAAATTGGAGTACTTGCTGGGCTGAGAGGTGGGCTTGTAAAAATGCATTTGCAGTTTGTCCTGTGTCCTCTGAATAAGTCTGTTGGGAAATGTCTTTGGTCTATTACCTTTAACTCCTAATCTTCTCTACTGTTAAAGTCACTAAATGAACTCAAACTTGTTTACAAAGCAAACATGAGCTTTTGCTGTCATTAATAGCACCTTTTTCTTCTGTAGGATTCCATGATACCTAATGCATGGAGGGGTTTTGTATGGAGTATCTGGCTTTAATTTAAAAAACTGATAGGGAAACCCCAAGTCCCCAGTGTCCTCATTATAAATGTGTTCCTGCATGACATCAGTTGCCTTAGTATGTTTCTGATGTGTTTGAGTTTTGTTGAAATGTTGCTCTACAGTAACTGCTGTGTTGTTTTCTATCCCTCAAATATGTCTGTTTTTTACTATTGCACTACTAATGCAGCTTTCAGCCCAAATCTGTACTTTAATGCAGCTCTGCATACTAAAATAGAAATAAGATTGGAAGGGATGATGTGATTGGGTTTGCCCTGAGGTTGCTCTGAAGCTGGTTGAGAACATGTATAAGCACTTCAGAAGTAAGCAATGCAAAATATAACAATAAATGTCTTTTTAGGTCACTTTGCTGCCTGAACTTTTTCAGCCTGTGACCCATCAGGGTTTGCATCCTTTATTCTGTTTGTTGTATTGGTTGAGAAGAGATCTCTCACTGGTCAGACCAAAAATTTACCTAGCTCAATATCTTCTCTCTGACAGTAGTTAAGAAAAGGTGTGAAATGTATAAAACAGGCTTCCAATAGCTGACAGTTTGGGAAATGCAACTGATCCAAGCTTATCTGAGTCTTCCAACTCTGGAAAAAATGCATGGAATTGCATTGCTAAAACTGATACTCTGCTATCTTGATAGGGAATCTTAAGTCAACAGCTAAGGAAAAAAGATACAGGCAAATTAAGCATTTATATTTCCCAAGTACAGCTTCTGTCTGTTTTAGCTGCTCTTTTGCTGTGTTTTCTGGGATGAAGCCTGGCCTGAAGAAGTGGCAGTGTGGTACTCCTGCTTAAAAGCACAGGAAATCAAATGTTGTCATGCCACTTCTGCATCCTACAAAGCAACAAAGAAGTAATTTTCAGTTCTTACGTGAAGTGGAGGAGGAAACAGGGTTGGTGCCCTCAACCTGATTGAATATGTATTTCAGGCAGAAAGTTTTGTGTGGAGATGTGTATAATGAGGCTGCTTTTGATGTCATGCTAGAGGCTGACTTGTAAGACAAGTGGAATCCCTGCTGCCCTTGTTCCAGCACTTGGAGCCTTATTGCATGTTATCTCTGAAGAATTGTTCCATCTTTGTTTCCTCCCCCAGCCTTACTACTGTACATCTCCTGTGCTGGAATTGAATAAGCTAGTTTGTTCTGACCCTTCTGCTCTTGTCTGCACAAATCACCTGGAATGTGGTTGTTCTTACCTCATGTATCATTTCCCTGATTCTGACTTCATTTCATCACTTTGTGCTGCTCTTGTTGGAGCAATAGGGGTGTGTGTACATCTTTCCTCTGGCTCCTAAGTGAACTCAAACTGTGCTGGTTGTGGTGTCCAAGCCACATGTGCTCTGTTATTGTAGTTTATTTACAGAAGCAATTTATTATGCCCGCTGCAAGAGGGCAGGCAAGACTCCTGTATGGTGCCTTCTCTTTGGCATCCAGCCAGCTTGCCACAATTTACTAATCTGTACTTTTTAGTGTCTATGATTTGAGAGGCTTAGTTGGAGCAGAAAGAGGAAGGAGTTTGTTCAAGAGACTGTAGAGAGAAATGTAGTGAAAAAAATAAATAGTATGGGTACAATGGGGTAATACTGAATCAGCTGTGGGCTTTCTTTATAGAGTTTTTTGGCTATAACTCCTAATAGGAGTTGAGTGTAGAGATGAAAAGTTGAACTGCATGTGCCTCCCAATAGTTTGTGGAAAAGAACACAAATCCATCCTCTGGTATTGGGGTCAGATTGTAGATATTATCACTCAGAACTAAAGCAGCAGTAAGATTGTTGTTCAGGTGACTAACTGGCTGATGGATTTGTCATCTTGCCTTCTATGAGGACTCAGTGTTTTTAACTTGGAATAGCCTGGGAGCCACTTCAGTTAACAAAGTAAATAGTATCCTTTTTTTATAATGCTGGAACCCTGATGCCACATAAATTATCTGTCTCCCGTTATCCTGATTTTTTACTGTAGTAGGTGTGACAAGGACAGCAGAGAAACAGGGATTTTGGCTAAAGCAAGAAAAACATGGGGCACAACATGAGTGGAATCTTATTTCCTAGAGAGCTCATGCTTGCCAAGGCAACTGGTGCTTTTCTTTCAGGAGAGCAGGACTCAATATGGCAAGCTGGAGGTCAAGAACTAGAGTGTTGTCTCTTGTGCTAGAAATCTGTAGTAATAGGGTCCCTTTTCCTCAGGTACAGAAAGTTCAGATGAAGTCAGTGCAGCTCATGGATTTGTGAAACGAGCAACTGATGCTAGGGTAGGACTTTTTCACTTACTGACCACAGACATCTATAGGAATGGAGCTGAGACAGCAGAAAGCTGCTAGAATGATGCAGTGCCTCAAAGATTCCAGGGTTAATCCTGCTGGAATGGAAACACTAGAGCTGTATTATTTGCAAAACAAATGAAAGGCAAATCCTGATTAACTCTTTGTACTTCTGGAAAGTCTGAAATAATGAAAATGGTCTTATTTTAACTGGTAGAGTTGTACCAGAGGTTCCATTACTCCAAACCTAGTAACTCATAGGAAATATTTTCAGGTGTTAGAGACTGTAGGATGCCTCCTTACCTTCCCTTCACCTGAAACCACTCTGCAGTTTTTTGTGATCAGTTATTCTCAGAGCCCTGCAGGTGGAGATTTACTTTTATAGCTGAAGAAAGAGAAATGTAGAGAAGCAGAAGATCTTGCATGGGATTACACAGGAAATCAGTGGCCAAACCAGGAGTTTAAAGAAAACTTCTTGAGTCCTGGTCTGATAATGTTAAAAAAAAAGCTCATTCCTCATCTTCACTACTTTTGTCAGTGTTAAGCTCATGCAGGGCTAAGAGCAGGATGTTTCAATGGAGAGTCCTGGGTTTCTCATTCACCAGAGTAGTTATTCACTACTGATTTAGCAAAATTATTCATTGCCACAGCTATTAAGGGAGGGAGGAATGTGTGCCAGAAGCCCAGTGGTGTAGGTAGGGTTTCTTTTAACAAAGGAAACTGTTCATGCTGTAGGAACCATGTTTTGAAGTGATGCTTCTCCCACTAGGCAAGGGAGGAATCATATTTTCAGAAATGCTCAGTGGCTCTTGAAGAGCCACATGAACAGCTGAAAACCAGGCCACAGACTAGCAAGGTCATGGGCAGATGCAGTGAAGCATGCCTGGCTTAGCTCTGAGCACTTGGATTTGGAAAAAGAAAAAGCAAAGGAGAACTTGTGGGCTTGTGGCTGCAAAGTCAGCATTTGGAGGACAGTGAAAGGCTTCCTTCCTTTGAAATGAAGTGCACAAGAATTCAGGATTCTTGTGATTATAGAAGGAAGCTGCTGCTGCTTTTGCCTTGGCAATACTCATCTCTTGAGTAGTTAGGAGAAACCCTGAGTTGGAGGCAAGCCTTTGGCTGCTGTTTGTTCATTCATTCGGATGTATCATATGGTGTTTGCATGCTGGAACAATGTGGTGTCTTCTCAAGCTCCAAAGTGCAGGTTGTGAGTGACTTGGTAGTGAGAGTCATTTTATTTTGTCAAAAGGAGCATGCTTGTTTTCAGGTTCTGCTTCAGCTTCTTTTCTTTCTGATGAAAGAGATTAATTTTTTTTCCAAAGTACAGACAGCTGTATTAAGTGGGATTGTTAGTCAGCTTGGAAGTTCAGCTGAAGGAGCTGTAGCTGTTACAGGGCTAGAGGGGTGTGCTGTGAGGACAGGTATTTTTTGTTTCAGAGCAAGCTCTTATCCTCCTGAAGGAGGAGCACCTGGTTTTTAGTGCCTTAAACTTTTTGTGCCCATGGCTGACACTCCCTGTGAGAATCCATCTATGCTTATAGAAGCAGAAAAGCTGTGAAAAGGGAAGGAAACAATCATTCACTAATCTGAAACTTCCTGTTTTGTTTCAGGGACTTTCTGCCACGTGGATCTGGCATCGTAACCAGGCGCCCGCTGGTCCTGCAGCTGGTAAATGCCAGCACAGGTATGTGAGCTATCTTCTCTGTGTCCAGCTGGGTCACTGCCTTAGTCAAGAAAGGTCTTATTTGATCAGTGACACCTCTCAATGTGAGAAAAAAGTAAGTTTTCCCCTGTAAAACTGACCTGCAGCTGATTTTCAGTTCTATGTGTTTAACAGTGTTCAGAAGCAAAATGCTGCTTAGTTTTTTGATTAGTTTATTAGGCAAGGCTCCATGTGTACTTAGCACAATTTTCTTTTGCCTATGCAGCTGTGACTTTTATGAGTGGGTAAGACTTAAAAGCAAGATGGTTCTGCTGATAATCTACTGAAATAAGGAAGCAAGATGATTTAATGTACTGAAAATCCAGTGTGAGAGCACTGGAATCTGGAGAAGAAATACTACAGAGTTCCCTGGCTTGTCCTTTGGGTAGTTCACTGGTTTTGCTATTTACTTGCAGGATATTTTCATTACCATTCCCCTTAACCTAAGTTCTCATCCAGGAGTTGCCAAGTGAATGTTTCAAGGTACTCTTCCTCTCTTGTCAGGTGAACTTTATCTATTCACAGCAGTCCTCTTGCCTTCAGTAAGGAGACAATTTAACTTTCAGGAGGCTTTTAAAATAGAAGCAGTCCTTGAACATGCTACCCATCCCAAGAACCCTCTGACACACAAAACCCCAACCACCAGCCAGTTCAAAACCATGCCAAGAGAAGATTTTTTTTTTTTCCCTCTTGAGACTCTCTTGAATCTGTTCTCATTGTCTAATGACACTGGTAGTTACCCCCTGCACTTTAATACAGAGCTAGTCCAAGTTCTCCTGAGTACCAAGGTATGTCCCAGAGTAGCTGTGGAAGGCACTGCTGCTGCAGGCAGGTGCATGCTAAGTTTGCCTAGTATCAACAGAGAAAGTCCCTGATTATTGCTTGAATGAAGACAAGTGAGGATGCTACTTGTGCTGAGACAAAAGCTGGGCCGTGAAGATGTTTGTTTCAACTAAATTCTTTCAGATGTTGCTCAGATAATGTGACTGCAGAAACTTCTATGCCAACCTGCCAAGTCCTAGTGGGAAAGGCACTTCCCAGACTTCATCCCTTCAAATTTTTTGTTTTGGTTCCTGAAGTTTTAAAGATTTATTGAGTATTTCTCTGATTTCAGTGACTATTTCTGACTCTGCTTCTGTATAAATAGAATATGGTGAGTTCCTACACTGCAAAGGAAAGAAATTCACTGATTTTGAGGAGGTCCGTTTGGAGATTGAGGCTGAAACGGATCGTGTTACTGGCTCCAACAAAGGGATTTCCCCTGTGCCCATCAATCTTCGAGTCTATTCTCCCCATGGTGAGTCCTAATGCAGCATCTCAGTCAGGAGATGGATGAAGCAGTTTGCTGCTTTGTCATGAAGTACAGAAAGAACAGAGATGAAATGGGGAGTGTGCTTGGTTTTGACTTTAATCTCTGTGTGCCTGGGCCATGCTGTATCCAACTGCCAGCCTTAGCCATATGACTATAATGGGTTTGTCTGCCAGCTGAAGTGTGTACTAACAGAACTTCTCCTTGAAACATCTGATGTCTGTGCAGAAACGTGTTCCTTTCCATCAGTATGGGCATTCCAATGAAGCACTGCTCTCTCTCCCTGCTTTCTGATGCTGCTTTACTGAGCAGATAGAATTGGTGGAAA